>NC_056734.1:88442929-88455429 GCF_019279795.1 Protopterus annectens
TTTTGTATAGAGTAAGACTACCAGTATTTTTGACCAGTTGTTTGGTTTATTCGTCATCTCTTTGATTACTCTATCTGAGATGGAATCATCCTGCCATACAAAAGGCTGTTTTTATAAATAATATGCTGAAGAGCATGTTTTGTTTGTTACCTATGGAGGCATTTGTGATGTTTTTTCCTGCCTTCACAACGTGAAGTTTCCAGAAGTGCGGAACATTATTGGGGTTAAGTATTGATTTTCAACATTGTTATGAAACCATCAGACCTGTTATCATCATTGTAATAGCTCATTGCTATAACAAGGAGTAGCTTCTTGGCTTTTGATCTTGGGAGAATTTTGAATTAGAGGTTAGCTTAATCTATGGTATGTGATTTTTTCACTGGGTGTCTGAACGTGATTTAGGTTCGCACTGCTTTGGGACACATTTCATCCTTTTGAACTGGCAACGTGAGAGCATTTATTGTTGGTTCCTAGTTATTTCCAAGATTAAAGGTGTTATTTTGGTGAACGTTTAAATCATTTATTTAATTATCATTATGCCTTGGAAACCTAGCTGTTGGTTTATTACTGTTTGGGCTGTTGGAACTGATGACATGGGAGTATTTATTGCCAGTTCCAACATTTGTCTTTTTGGACGTCATTGATGAGGGAATGATCCCCTCAAGAAAATGACGGCCCTGTATAAACAATTAGCTGAAGAGTGTTTTTCTTGCTATTTATGGAGGTATGCTGTGATTATTTAGGTCTCTAGTAGTGTGGACTATCAACAACTTTATGTTATCATCAGACTTGGTTCGATCAGTGAGGCATCTGACCATTATAACAAGGAAGATCGTTTTGGCCCTCGATTTTGAGAGTCATAAAAACATCAAAATGAAAGTTGGCTTAACCCATGGTATGTGATTTTTCACTTGTTTCCAGAACATAATTTGGGCTGGGAGTGCTTTGGGACATTTTCTTGTATTATACCTTGAACTGGCGATGTTGGAGCATTTATTATCAGTTTAATTTGGGCTGGGAGTGCTTTGGGACATTTTCTTGTATTATACCTTGAACTGGCGATGTTGGAGCATTTATTATCAGTTTGTAAACATTCCAGCCGTCTATCTAACTATAGCAATGATTTGGAAGTTTAGCCTTTACTATCTTTTGGGCTGCTAGAACTGATGACGTGGGTGCGTTTATTGCCAGTTCTAGTATTAGGCCTTTTGGGCGCCATTTTTTGATAGATCATCATTACTTGTTTCTTTTCAGGGCTGGGGGTGCTCATTTTGAGACATGCTTATGTGTTATTGGATTTATTACATCACTGACAATACTGGAAGCCAATTTGGATAGTTGGAACTGATGACGTTGGAGCGTTTATTGCCAGTTCCAGCATTTGGCCTTTGGATTAATGGTATATGACTTTGTTTATTTGCCCAACTACAATTATTTTTTATTAGAAGCTTGTCTTTCGATCTTTTTCCATCCTTTGGGCAGTTGGAACTGATGACGGCAGAACATTTATTGACAGTTCCAGTAATTGGCTTCTGGATTATGGTTATAAATATAATACATGACCTTCATTGTGATTTGTTTGAAGGCTATAACTGAATCTTTTTCATCTACCCTAAAGATTCAATGCATGTATTTTTCTAACTATATTTAAACTGACGACTCCATCGTATGAATTGTCATGACAGATAAATAGTTTATGTCCTTGTGTAAATTGATATTGTTAAGGGTTTAACCTGAGCTTGATGTTTTTATGTGTTTTGGGGCATATTTACTTGCCTGTTTGTTTCATTTTTTTTAAATTTCAGGTCATGATAAGATTCTAGGAATACTTATTAATCCTATATAATGTTCTGATTTTTTTGCACACTGGAAAACTATAATTTTATAAAAATCTTTTTGATATTATTGTTGTATAGATTTAAGCATGATTTAATTTGCCATTTGTTCTTCAGCTTTAATGTTTATTGAAGCTGATTAGATTTATTTATTAATATGTTTGGTCTATTGGATAAATGTACTTATGCACTGTCTGTTGGTGTAATTTATACCTAAGTAGTATAATATAGGTAGCTGGAATTAATCTGTGATGTTTGATTAAGAAATTATTTGTGCATAGTAATATTGTGATACCAAGTTTTTGACATCAGAATTTATTATAGATGTACACCTTTGTCATAGTATGTACCATCCTGGAGGTGTGAAGGACTTAGTATAAAGTGTTTATTTGTCCAAGTTAAATCTCCAGTTTCCATCATATTTTGTTTAGTGATAATTTGGGAGGACAATGGAGTTGGTAACCATTTTACAGGGGACTTCCATCGAATAGAGATGATTTACATATGTTTGGCCTTACGGATCAAAGTGAAAATATGGGTAATAATGTGAGGGACCCGGACGATATTTATAGGGACTTATTTGGGAAGCTTACTAAAGGTACGCCGTTACTTAGGACCAATGTGTGGCACATAAAATTATATAGGGCATATCAAGCAAAAAACATCACACCCAGGGGGTTAAGAATTAGAACACAGCCTGCTGTTAGTGTTCCTGATGATATATTGATGGAAGAATGGGCATCTGCTCAGCAACAGGCGACTATGTCCTTTGTTGATATTCTTTTTTCCTATTATGAACGGACTATATAAATAAATACTAATGACATCAAACAGATATGTAAGGATGTAAAATGTATTTGGTAGACAGGCCCAGTATAAATTGTGCTTAACCAAACTTTCTCAGGATTTATTATCCTTGGAGAAAACACTAAAAACTAAGAAACTACAGAAATGTTAATGGGACTTGGCAGATTACGATAGGGGTAAACCATTTGGCTCCAAAAAAAAATTGTTACATTTTCTGATGGGCAGCCCAGCATTGGGAAACTTAGGAAGAAAAGACTTAGATCCATTTTAAAGAGATTGAAAACAGACTATAGTAGTACCTCAGGGGAGGACTCGTCTAGTACAGAAATTAAACAAGTACTCACTCAGTGGTCCCCAGCACACAAGAAATCCAGATGTCTGGATGACCCTTTAGGGTTAAGCAACACAGAGGTGGCAGAAAACATAGAAAAAGTAAAAAATGTGAAAACTTTGTTACAGGTCTTAATACCTCGATAAAGGATGTCTTTAATGTGTACAACATCTCCTCTGTTGATCTCACTGATGTTGAATTACAACTACTCAGTAAAGGTTTATCATATGTTCCTGGATTTTTTGTGAATGAAGACACTGATGTCTAGTGTTGTGTTGGCCTTTTGCCATCTGTTAAATTTAATACTTTTTTTTTGGTGAACAGGACAAGACTCAGAAAGGTATTGATTTTTGGTTTCAAAAATCTAATTTTCAGCCTCCTATGGACAAATTTGTTTCTGTATTCCAAGAGTCATGTCTTAAAGATTTACATTTCAAATAATATGATTCACACATGTTAGGTCATAATTTGTCAGAACAAGAACAGGCTGTAATAAATTTGAAAAGTAAGTCTAATATTGTCATTGCTTCAGCTGACAAAGGAGGAGTAGTGGTGGATATGGACATACAATATTATCTGAATGAAGCTTTTAGACAGCTACATGATCCCAGATACTATATGTCAATGCCACTGGATCCCACTATGCAGTTCAAAAAAGATATAGATTCATTTTTGGAACTTGCAGTAGATGAAGGGATTATTGATGTGGCTACTAACGGACAACTTGTGGTGGATGATCCTCAGAAGCAGATTTTGTATCTGCTACAAAAAATTCACAAATGTTTGGAGAAACCACCAGGAAGACCTATAGTATCTGGTAGGGATTCATTAACTGAACCCCTTTCCATGTTCTTAAGACAATATTTGCAACCTTTATTAAAAATGGTTTGTTCAAGATTAAAGGAAACCACTCAATTTTTCCAGATTTTGTCTGAGTCACAGTTGGAATCGGGTTGGATAATGTGTACTTTAGATATCACAGCCCTTTATAAGAATATTCCCCATTGGGCTGGATTGGAAGCCTTACAATATTAGCTCAATAAGGCGGATATTTATCCACCCGGTTTCAACATTTTGTTAACTTGTATGGTGGAACATGTATTAATGAAAAACGTTTTTTATTTTCAAACAGACTGCTTTTGGCAAACACAGGGAACTGCAATGGGGGCTTCATTTGCCCCTATTTATGGGGATCTTTTATGGGGTACCTGGAAGAACATCTTATCTATGACCCATTACATAACATCTATTTAAGGGACATGGATATCTGGCATAGATACCTTGATGATTGCTGGTTGATTTGGCAGGGTGATGCTACATATTTATCAGAGTTTATCCAGTATCTAAATGAGAACAAATGGGGGATGGAGTTTACACTTAATATACAACATCAGGAAATTCATTTTCTGGATGTTCAGATAACACAGAACCCGGACCATACACTTTCTACACAGGTGTTCCGCAAATACCCCCAGTATAACAGTCTATTGGAGGCAACTAGTTGACACCTCCATCATATTATTAAAAATATACCCAAATCCCAGTTTCTTAGAGTGAGGAGAATTTGTTCAGGTCAAGGTATCTACAAGCACCATCAACAGGACCTTATACATAGGTTTTGCAGCCGGAGATATAAACCTGGGTATGTTAGGACAGCCACTAAGTGGGCTGGACAACAAAATAGAGCCCAATTATTTGAATACAAGGTGAAATCAGGCACAGAGGAGAATGTGGTTAGGTTTGTGACAACTTATGTCAGGAATATCAATACCATTAGAAATGTGGCTAGGAATAATTGGAACATCCTTTTGGCAAATCAGGAGTTAGCTAAGATACTAACTCCTGAGTGTCAATTTTCATATCGTATAGGCCGTAATTTGGGCTCATATTTTAATCACTATAAAACTGGGCATACATTTACAGGCTTGGGTCAGCAATTAACATTACCAGGGGATAAATTGATTGGGTCTTTTCTCTGTGGGCATTGCTCATTTTGTATACATATGCTCAAATCCAAGGAATTTTCTAGCAAAAATACCAGCAGGGTGTACTACATAAAATGTTTTGGAAATTGTGGAACGGATTGGGTTGTCTATTTGGCCACCTGCTCTTGCTCCGCTTTTTACGTGGGACAGACATCCAGACCATTCAGGATTAGAATGTAGGAACATCTTGGTGACATTAGAAATCAATGTTTGACAAATGCTCTATAAAAGCATGTTAAATCATAAAACAGCCAAATTTCATTTCACGATTATTGATAAAATATGGGGGGATAGATCCAACAAAATGGGATGGCATGGTATACTGAATAATAAAGAGAGGGGTTGGATTATTAAATTAGGGAGTTTATTTTCCCCTGATTTGAATGACCATCTGTAAATGTATTTGAAAGTTGGTTGTATGTACATATTAAACCCCTTGTTAGGAAACTGTGCCTTTAAATACTTGTTTGTCTTACATAATTGATTAAGAATGCTATTTAAAGTATTCCTTATTTGTCAGTGTTGTATCACTGAGGAACGCCATGGGGCTGAAACCAGTCTGATTCTTTTGGTTATGCCATATTAAATCACATATACATTCACTCTTTGGTGCTGGCCTCATTTTGACTTTTACATTTGTTACACATTCCCTGCCCTACTTCTCCTGGCATAACTGGCAATACCTCACATCGCCATAGTGCCATCTATACATTTTTATTCAGGGCAGTACTACTTGCTGTATTCACATTTACTATGGCAGTGCCATCTAAGCATTTTTTGTCAAAGCAGTACTACTCGCTGCATTCACATTTACTATGGCAGTGTCATCTAAGTATCTTTTGTCAGAGCAGTACTACTAATAGTATTCACATTTACTATGGCAGTGTCATCTAAGTATCTTTTGTCAGAGCAGTACTACTAATAGTATTCACATTTACTATGGCAGTGTCATCTAAGTATCTTTTGTCAGAGCAGTACTACTAATAGTATTCACACTTACTATGGCAGTGTCATCTAAGTATCTTTTGTCAGAGCAGTACTACTAATAGTATTCACATTTACTATGGCAGTGTTGTCTAAGTAGTTTTTGTCAGGGCAGTACTACTAATAGTATTCACATTTACTATGGCAGTGTTGTCTAAGTAGTTTTTGTCAGGGCAGTACTACTTGCAGTATTCACATTTACTATGGCAGTGTCATCTAAGTATCTTTTGTCAGAGCAGTACTACTAATAGTATTCACACTTACTATGGCAGTGTCATCTAAGTATCTTTTGTCAGAGCAGTACTACTAATAGTATTCACATTTACTATGACAGTGTTGTCTAAGTAGTTTTTGTCAGGGCAGTACTACTAATAGTATTCACATTTACTATGGCAGTGTTGTCTAAGTAGTTTTTGTCAGGGCAGTACTACTTGCAGTATTCACACTTACTATGGCAGTGTCATCTAAGTATCTTTTGTCAGAGCAGTACTACTAATAGTATTCACATTTACTATGGCAGTGTCATCTAAGTATCTTTTGTCAGAGCAGTACTACTAATAGTATTCACATTTACTATGGCAGTGTCATCTAAGTATCTTTTGTCAGAGCAGTACTACTAATAGTATTCACATTTACTATGACAGTGTTGTCTAAGTAGTTTTTGTCAGAGCAGTACTACTTGCAGTATTCACACTTACTATGGCAGTGTCATCTAAGTATCTTTTGTCAGAGCAGTACTACTAATAGTATTCACATTTACTATGGCAGTGTCATCTAAGTATCTTTTGTCAGAGCAGTACTACTAATAGTATTCACATTTACTATGGCAGTGTCATCTAAGTATCTTTTGTCAGAGCAGTACTACTAATAGTATTCACATTTACTATGGCAGTGTCATCTAAGTATCTTTTGTCAGAGCAGTACTACTAATAGTATTCACATTTACTATGACAGTGTTGTCTAAGTAGTTTTTGTCAGAGCAGTACTACTAATAGTATTCACATTTACTATGACAGTGTTGTCTAAGTAGTTTTTGTCAGGGCAGTACTACTTGCAGTATTCACACTTACTATGGCAGTGTCATCTAATAAATTTTAGTTAGAGCAGCTGTACATACAATATTCACATTTATTCTATAAATCATTTAAATTGGCAGCAGTACAGCATTCACATTCATACCTCTCAACTGTTCCTGATTTTGCAGAACATCTTTAATTTTGCATCATATTTTTGCCCTGTCCCTCAAAAAAGTTTGTATTGTCTGGTAAATAACTAAGGATTACGGTCAGTCAGTTATGCAAGATATTTTCAAATTTCAAATTTCAAATTTCGTATTATTCTGAAATGTATGTTGATGCAAATCATGTTCTATTTTTTTTTTCTTTTAAGTGCTCCTGATTCTAGAGCTTTATCACCCATTGCTTTTGTTTTTTTATAAAATTCTTAAGCTATGATGCTGAGATGTGTTTTTCACATTTACTACAACAATGTTCCTATTTAAAGTCAGGTAACATAAAAACTAAATGGCACACATTTTACAATTAACTGCATGTTATTCACCACATGGAATTAGAAAATAACTTTTTTCATAGATAGATGAATTTTATGCGAATGCAGCACAATACATGACACTAGAAAAATAGTATTGTCATGTTTTTCAAGGGCATAAACAAGAAAATATAATACCGGACATATAAAAGCTGTTGTCCACTGAGCCACGTCATAAAACGCACACCAGATTGACTTTACAACCATTTATAATATAACAGTCAAGGGCAACCAGTAGTCATGCCATAAATAATTCATATGCAACATATTAACAAGTAACGTCAAAGGGTCTATATTAGATCAGCAAAACGGCATTACAGCGAATGCCATTTTGCCGACACATATAGACCGAAATCCCAAAAGAGCGAAAGCTCAGGTCAGCGATTTTTTTCCTAGGGAAAAAAAATCGCTTGGCCTGAGCTATGACATTGCCCTTTACTCCATTATAGTGCGATCTCGTAGTTGGTATATTTAGTTAGGGTGGGTGTGGAGGGCACATCCCCCACATTGGAGGGTGTGGGGGGCAAAGCCCCTCACTTTGCAATGTTTTAAGTGGTGTGTCGTGTTTTGTTGGTCTACCGATTTTTTTCCATGGGAAAATAAATCGGTGACCTGGGGTTTCACTGTTTTGGGATTTCAGTCTATATGTGTTGGCAAAACGGCATTCACTGTAATGCCGTTTCGCTGATCTAATATAGACCCACATCAAACCATCACCTCAAGCCAGTTGGCATAAACCCTCCTACTCTGGCCACCACTGTACATAAAACTGGGTTTATAGCTTCCTTGGACCTGATGGCAATCCCATTTAACTCTTACTTAAAAGCCACATACCCCTTGATGTGGCCACCAGTCAAATCTGAGTCCAACTTGAGAAAAGCTGATGCTGCTGAACAGGGGGATCAAAAGGGGGAGTGAAGCTGTAAGGCCACCACCAACCTAGCATGATATTCTGTTCCCCCCAAATCAGTGGCCTCAGAAGTAAATTCTGAGTTATGAAAGAAAACACGTTAAACTTTGAGAAAAATTCCTGAATTGCAATAAGCATATCCAAATTAAAAAAACGAAAACCCATGTTATTCAAATGAACATTGTCCAAATCATAGAAATCAGACTCTAATTTGTCAATATCACAGTGCTCAATCACCTGGAAACCAGTTTGTCTAGCAGCCTGCTTGACTCTGTGGTTGATAAAATGCCTGACTCTCTCAATGGCACTAGACCTTCTACTGCCCTTCCAGTACAGTCTAGGAATACGGAGACCAGAAGAAAAACTATCTTTAGATATAGCTGCCACAAGTGGTCCAAATCAGATAATATTTTGGCCACCAGTATCTTATTAGGGGCATGACCCAGATCATTTCGCCTGAAGTGAATTATCACAATGCTGGGCAAGGTTTCCTCTATGGTAATCTTATGCCAGATTTCCCAAAATTGAAACTAACTAAAACCAGGGAAACCAAAATAATGAACTGTCCACCGGTTACTATCAAGGAACTTGAATGACCAGCAAGGTTTGGATTGATGCTGTCTGAATAAAAGAATGGCCCAAGAGACAAATTACCTCCTTTCCTGCAAATAAATAAAAATTAATGCCTGATGTATGACAAGAAGGCATCAGAGACCCACCTTCCCATTCTTTGAATAACCTGCACAGAGTACCCTTCCATGGCCAATTCCAAGGTATGACCTATCCAAAAGGAATGTGAGGAGTATCCTTGCAGGTGAATTCCTTTCCCTCCAAGGCCTGCCAAAGAAATGTGTTAATCTCTGATAGGTTAAAAGGTCTGCCTAAGGCCCACATGAAAATGAAGCCTGCCCTTTTTTTTCTGAGAGAGTAATATTAAATAGCAAAGTGACCCAATCCATGGAGCAAGTGACTAGCCCACTGGTCTTGTTCAGCCACATCTGCTGGCCTTTACCAACTTGATCAGTCTTCGAATTCTTTAAGCAAATCATAACAAACTCCCTGTAGATGACAAGGTCCTTGCAACAAAGGCAAATGAGAAGTTTATTGGCATAGAAAGCACCTGCATACAAACAGGTGAACAAAGCAGCTATAGAGACAAACAAGTGAAAATCCCCTATAGTCCTATAAAGATGTTGAATAACAAGGGGAAGAAGTTGTCTCCCAGTAAGTATTTTGGAATTCTGGGAAGGTCCCTGTATGTTCTATAGGTCCTTAAGTATCCTCACCATAACCCAATGTCATGACACAGCCTGAAGGCTCAAAAAAATGCTCCAACCATCCCACACCTGCAAGGTGTGGTGTAAGAGTTTTAGGTGAATCCCCCACAGGGTTCCTAGCCACTAAAAACAACTATTCCAAAGCTGCAAGGTGTAGTCTGAGATTTTTAGGTGAATCCCCAACAGGGAACCTGGCCACTAAAAATTGCAGCAACAACTGTACTCCCCGTGGCCTGGAACTAGGGATCTAACACTTGTAGAATGCCTTGAAAACCTGTAGGGATGACAAATAGGGTTTCCTAGTGTTGCTGGCCTAAATATTTGCCAAAACCAATAATGCTGGTCTTCTTCAATTAACCAGACTTCTGCAGGAACTGGGGTACTATTTGGATCTGAAAGCTTGGCCAAGAGGTGAAACTTGGCAAACTGAAACTGAGAGAGACTGTCCGCTATAAGATTAAGATGACCACGGACAAGAATGCACAAAAATGACAAATTAATCTCTAGACTCAGCAAAACTAAAAGCCTTATGACTGAGTGAACCCACCTGGACCTAGAAGAATTTCCTTTGAAAGTGTGAACCACTAAAATATTATCAGAGTGAAAAATGATCTTGTTGTCACATAATCTATCCTTTCATAATAACACTGCCACTCAAATAGGAAAAATTTCTAAAAATGTAATGTCCCTCCTACTCACCCCAGACCAGCTTTCTGGCCACCTTCAGCAAATCATTCCCATGAAATAAGATCCCGTACTGGATTCCCCAGTTGCATCAATGAAAAACTCAAGGCTGGCGGCAGTGATCCGAGGGGACTGCCAAAAAGAAACTCCATTAAACTGGCTCAAGAATGTGAACCATAACCAAAGGTCATCCTTAACCCAGCTGGTCAGCCGGACCAGATGGTGCTTGAGCCTGTTACCTTTCAACAAGTCAGATATGGACTGTAGGAAGGTTCTGCCTTCAGAAGCCACCCTACAGGCAAAGTTCAGCAAACCATGCAACTGCTTGATGTCTCCTACTCAGACATTGCTGGAACCCAAGAATCTCCAAAGCAACTGCCAGACTTGTAGAAGTTCAGTCAGAGGAAGCTTGAAAGAGTGAGTTATCAGTGGTCTCAACTTCTAAACCCAAAAAAGTCAGGACTCCACTTGGTTCTTCTGATTTGTCTTTGTTCAACGGTACCCTCGACTTGGTACAAAGCTGCTTGAAAATGGACATACCTTCCAAAGCACCATCCTGAACCTCCCCCACTATCAAAAAGACATCTAGGTAGTGGACCGCTGACTGGCAAGGGGCTGGTTTATGCCAGCACCAATGTAAAGCTTTGCTAAATAGTTTGAATGTTGTACAGGCTACAGCACACCCCAGTGGTATTACCATGTCAAAAAATATCTTCCCATTGAACTGAAAACCTAAATAAGGCCAATATTCTTGTTTCATGGGAAGAAGATGGAAATCAGATTGGATGTCCATCTTATAGCACCAGTAGTCAGTATAGCTCATGATGACCTTTGTTGCCTTATCCAGAGAAGAGTAGTGCACTTTTGTCAGTTTGGAGGCAATAAAATCATTGGCTGAACCCCCCCCCCCCCGCTGGGTGAGACAAGCGATGAATCAACCTGACCTCACCATCCTGTTTCTGGAAAACCAGGCCATTAGGGGAAGTTTTAAACAACAACCAAGGGGGTGATGAAAAGGGGCCAATTATCCTGCCAGCTCATCGATCTTTCTCTATCAGCCTAGCAGCAATGTGTTCCTGTCCTTTGATGGATGGCAAATTGTTAACTAGCTTAGAACCTAACAGGGCTGTGGATTGAATACAAAAACCTTTGGGAGAAGCCTTTAAGAAGGGTGGCTGCTGCCTATGCTCTGGATAATCTCACAGTAGGCAGGATAACTTATCTTGACAAATGTGGGAATAAGCCCATTGTGGTACATTTGGGTTCCCTACCAAACACTCCTATATCCAAGAAAAGTTGTCTTGCCCCAAAAGGAAGTGTTGCACCCCCTATCAATTTCTCTGTCTGTCTGAGAAGTAGTAAAGATCAACCTGTCCCTAGGCAATAAACCCTAACACCTGGAAGCAGGATGACCTTTCCCACATCCCAAACACAAGTGGATGCATTTGCAAGCCAGCCAGATGCATTTGCCATGATTGAATGCCCAGCAAAATCTTGTGTCGTTTGGATTAGCAGCCCCATAATCAATGGCCATGGCCACCTACTTGCCCATCATGACACTGAGCCATATGTCAGGGTGCCTCAACTCCCATCTGAGGGAACTATCGAGAGCTTTCAGCTTTCTGAAGCACTGATCATAATTCACCAAACCAAATCCCACTTTCAAATGGTTTGCTTCCCTTATGGCTACAAAATAAACTAATAAAGGCAATGCTTGGGAGGGTCCTTCTCGATGATCACGCTCATAAATATGACAGAATTGAGAAACCAATTATCTCAGTTTCTGACCGGTGTTCTGGCTGATGTCTTCTTCCTAATAGCAGCTAAGGCTGCAATCAAGTCCTTGTTAGAAGTGTTATTGGCATCTAGCATGCTTTTAATTCCCTCATTGTCCACTAAATCAAAGATATCTACAAATTCCCCTTTTATAATCTTGTCATTTACCTTGGTGGGAACATTTGCTGTGATATGGGACCCAGGTGATTTGGAACATGTAAAGCTGAGGGTAGCTACAGGGGACAACAATTGGGGGATGCAATCATCCAGATGAGGTGGGACCTCCCTCTCCAAACCCCAACCTCCTTGGACTCCCTATGTAACTTGGGTGAATATAACTGCACCACCTGGTCAACATCAGTA
>NC_056734.1:88460429-88522929 GCF_019279795.1 Protopterus annectens
ACTTGTCTGGAGCTGGATTTGGAGTTGGCTACTTTTACAGTGTGTGTTCTGTTAGTAAGCCAGTTTGCAACCCATCGAGTAACGTAGAGATTATTGCCCAGCTTGGTAAGTTTATCTATGATTCCAGAGTGGGGGATAGTGTCGAAAGCTTTGGCGAGGTCCAAGTAGGCTGTGTAAACCACCTTACCCTCGTCCACATCTCTGGAGACTGATTCAAAGAAGCCGATCAGGTTCAGGAGGCAAGATTGGCCCTTCATGAACCCAAACTGGGTGGGGTCCAGTGCTCGAAGGTTGACAATGTCTTTGTTTATAAGTTCCATGATAATATGTTCCATGGCCTTGCAGATCAGGCTCATCAGACTGATGGGATGGTAGTTCCCGGGACCCAAGGTGGATTCCCCCTTTGTGGAGTGGGATGACTGTAACTGTGCTCCACTCTGTGGGCACAAAGCCTGAGGTGAGGCTATGATTAAACATGACACACAGGTGAGGTGCCAGTTCATTTTGTAGTTCATGCATTACACAGCCCGGGATGTCGTCTGGTCCCATGGATGCTGTATTCTTGTCTTTAGAGAGTGCGTTTTTTTACCTGAGTGTCCGTGATTACCAGAATTTGGCATTCTTTTGGTATTGAGATGGGTCCTTTAGGAGGTGAGAGGGAGGTGAAGTTGGCACTGAATCTATCTACCAGGATATTGGCAATATCATTGGGTTCAGTATATCTTTTGCCATTCTGCTGTAGCTCAGAGCAGATCTGAGTATTGCCATTTAGATTCTTGACATAGCTATAGAATGCCTTGTGGTTATCTTTGGAATATTTGGCAATTTTGTTTTCATAACTAGCTTTGGAAGATTTTATGAGGGATCTCAGTTTTCTACTGAGGCTGGTGAGGGAGTTTTTTGAATCCTGGATTATTCCTCTTTTCTGCAACAGTTTCTTCTTTCTGTTGTACAGCTTTTTATGGCAGGGGACCACCAGATTGGCTTCCTTTTTTTAGGTGACAGCATCTTGGTTCTATGCATGAGTGAATATGCTCTTACAGCACCTTAGTGTAGGATTCAGCAGTTGAACTTCCAGTTCCCATCTGCATGGGTGTCATGAAGTTTATTACTTCTGACTTGAGAAGCATGAAGTTGGCTTTGGAGAAGTTTTTTTACGGAGATTTCCTTAAAGGGGGTGAGGGGGTGGGATGTGGATTTCAAGGGTGATTAGCTTATGGTCTGATCTGTCCAACGTAGGGGTGACCACTGGTGTGGAGCATTGATCTCCCATGTTGGTAATGACCAGGTCTAGAATATTGAAATGAAGAAAATGTAGCTGTATTGCTGAAGGCTCCGAGCATAAATGTAGAAATGTAGTAGGAAAAAATCCTCGGTTCCACCACAGCTGTAAAAATGTTAAAAATCAACTTTAATCTTCAGTAAAAATAACAAAAACAGGAGCACAGTAAAATTCCCTGATAAGCACTTTCGGCTTACTAGCCTTCATCAGATCATATGTCTTAGCTGTGCTCACCCTGAATTTAAAAACAGAATAAACCAATCAATGTTCCAGACACATAGTCATAGCCAATGAAAACTCATTAGTTTGCATACAGCATATCTCATTATTGTATCTCAAGGTATCAAATGTCTGGTGTCCTAGTGGCAGAACTATCCAATAGCAACAAAGTTAATGATTTGCATACGGCATAAATCCTGCTTCTTGTTATAGCCAATCATATTTATGCCTTCAAATATCCAATCTACAATTTTCTTGTCCTGCAGCTATCCAATAGTGTCGAAGGGACTAAATTCCTTTGGTTGCCAGGACATATTGTTATTCATTTCATTCAACAATATGCAGTACTTCACAGAAGCAAGTAGCACATATGGGGTCTATATTAGGAAAGCGAAAAGATGTTTACTTGAATACGTAAACATCGAACCGTATAGCACGGTGGACTTAGAGCGAAGTCGAAAACCGCGAAAATGGAAATATCGAATTTGCATGGTTGGCCCTTCTGTGGATTAGCTGCATATGGTAAGTGTAGGATATTTACGGAGTTTAGAATAGGGTGCGGTTAAGGTAAGTGCTTAGATAAGTAATGTATGTTAGATTTAGTGTAGGGTTAGAGGTAGGGTTTTGTTAAATGTATGTATGTAGGTTATTTATTTTGTTTGTGTATATTTTCGTAGGGGAAGTGTGCGGTAGTTACAGACCTTAGGGTTAGGGAGGGGTTAAGGATAGTGCATAGATAGTTTTGTATGTGGGGTTTAGTAGTGTTGGAGGTTGGGTTTTGTTAAATGTATGTATGTGGATTATTTGTTTTGTTTGGGTGTATGTCTGTAGGGGACATGTGCGGTAGTTACAGACCTTAGGGTTAGGGAGGGGTTAAGGATAGTGCATAGTTAGTTGTGTATGTGTGGTTTAGTGTAAGGTTAGAAGTAGGGTTTTGTGCTTTACTTTAGGTTAGAAGTAGGGTTTGGTTAGTGTATGTATGTGGTTTATTTATTTTATTTGGATAGGTAGTATATAGCTAGTGGTGGGGTTGGCCGACTATGACAGTTCAATTTTTTTTTTTGCTGTTTAGTGCGTTCGGGATTTTCACGGTTTGCGGTATAGGGGTAGATGTTTTGGTATTCGCGCATAGGGTTTTTCGCTTTCATAATATAGACCTGCACATATGATACAGTTTTATAATAGCATTGGTGCTCTTGCATATAAATTCCTATTATGTATGTATTACACAGTATGGTGAATTAATACATGTATCCATGTGGTTTTCAGAGTAACATACTCTCTGCCTCCTGAAGTATTCTTAGCCATTTACTCCTTGTTCTATAGAAAATACTGCCTGGTCACAGATTCGGCATAAAATAATGCACCACAAAGACTGTTATCACTGATACAGCATTCCTTGTTTTTATCAGTCTTTGCCTTGAATAATTAAACTGCAAATGATGGAAATATATTTGCAGAACAACTTGACGAAGCATAAAAATAATCCGTAGCTCTTGTATCCCATTGCCATAATAATAAGGTTGCACCACAAAGGGTATTGTAGGTAATCACTGCTGCAGCTTTCCTTGTTTTTACCAGTCTCTGCCTCAAATAATTAAACTGCAAATGATGTAAATATATTCGCAGAACAACTAGCGTGCTTGGTTGTATCTTAATATTTTCCAGTATGTTTAGAAAGGTGTAGTGAGAATCTTGGGGAATGGCGGGGGATCTGTAGCAAGCTACAATTTGTATTGCAGTCTTACCTGGTGTTAGTTGCACCTGGAGAATTTCAGATGCATTGTGTTGGCCAGCCAGCCTGGAGGTGTGAATATCTTTGGTGAATATGGACACCCCTCCACCTTTAATGTTTTGGTCCTGTTGTGGTGGCGAAATAGTGTGGTATGACTTGTAGCCTGGTATTGCATGGATGCTGTCTGGAGCTTTGAACCAGGTCCCAGTTACTGCATAGATATCAATGTTCTCCATTTTTAGGAGAGCCTCGAGAGAGTGCATCTTGAGGTTTAGACTTCTAGCATTACCTTCAAATTTTGCTTGGTTGTACCCATTATGGTGGTAGTTTTGTCCTTTGAACCTTTCCTAAAAAAGGCACTATAGGGGTGGCAAGAGCCTTAGCCAGTAACCTGAATCCCATGGGCAACAGGTGCAAACCATCTCTTGTAAAGCATTGTGGTTTGTCGATCATGTCATCCCAGGCAGACAGATACTGGATCCCCTTTAAATGACACCAGAAGCTTAGCCAATTATTGAAGTCAAATCATTTTCTCCTTGTACTGTGGTATCATTCTGGCCGATGGCAGGATCCTACTCAGGGCAAAGGTCATACCTGCCTCGGCTACATGATGCAAGAGCTCTTCCATGTCTCCTTTCATGTAGTCCAGGGAGGTACATCTCAAGTCATTCACTCCAACATGGACAACGACAGAGTCATATTTGTACCTGTTGTGGAGTGACCCCTGAGTGCATGCGTTATGTGGCAGATCCTAGCACCCGACAGGCAACTAACTGTAATTTTCTCCTTGTTCATCCTGGAGATTGGGACATCAGTGTGCCTGACTATAGAGTCACCTATGACTAAAGTGTTGGGTATGTTGTCTTGCATTAGGGGCTGCTGTTGGGTGGCACACTGGTATTGTGAGCTATGTGACGCTTTGGTTGTGTTTGGGGGTAGTGTTTGTTTGCATTTCAGCTTCGGAGGTTCTTATTGCTTGGTCAGGTTAATGTTAAGAGCCTCCACATATGTGGGTTTTGTGTTGCTATGTGTGGGTTTTGGTGTTGTGGGTTTTGAAGGACTATGTGTTGTTTGAGGTGTTGTGTGGATGTTAACCTTCTCCTCTTGACTGTCTAGCACAATCTTGGCTGGCGAGAGCTTTGCTTCCAGTTTGGCTATATAAATGCATCTCTCACAGGTTGTAGTGTTTGGTGATAGGAGGAGAGGGTTGTCTGTGTACATGAGGCAATTGTTGCATTTCCCCAGTATGCCCAGATTCACCAGGTGGACAGGAAAAATTACCGGAAGCTGACCCTTGGGCATGCCTGGTTATGTGCTTTCTCTGTGTAGTACAAGAGCTGTTTTCCCTTACTTTTTGGCAAGGTACTTGCAATTGTAGGCTGTCTAGTGCCTACGACTATTTTCTCCTTATTGCCAAGGAGAGGTGAGTGATTGTAACAAATTAAGGCTTCCTAGTAGTTTTTAGCGAGTTTGAGAGCAAGTGCTAGTCACAGGTATACAGATTTTAGTGCTACTGCTGATAAACTTGCTAGTTCTAACGGAATATTCGAAGAGCAGACTTTCTGGCAATGGGAATAGTTTAACATTAGCCCTGTGGTGCTACACAGTACACAAATGCACGCAAATGCATGTATTTATGCCAGAAAGTTGAAAGGGATAGAAATCAGCCCAAAATAACCAATAAAATTGCAATTTCAGAGCTAGAAACCACTCCTCTAGTGTCAGATAGGAAGTACAATGCTCCCACTCTCACTGGTAAGCAGTAGGACCTCCCTCTACCACAGCAAGGTCTGGTTAGCTCTGAACACTGAAACTAAACTCCTGAAACCAGCAAAGCCTGGAAACTGGACTATTCTAGTTAGAAAAGGCAGGAAATTAGCAAACAAGATAGATTTTTTTTGTTTGTTTGTTTTTTTTTTTTGGGGGGGGGGGTAAATCAGGCTAAACAATGCAGTTATACAGTAAATAAATACAGAAAGGGAATACACTTGAGTGTATAGCCCAGAATAGCAAACTCAATTAAAACTTTGCAAAATTAGAAATTTGAAAATTTAAACTTTATAAATAAAGCAAGGCAAGTGCACAACTGGAAAACGACTTACAGGCAGAAATACAGTGAAATAAGTAGCTAGTCTACTTTTTAAGCTTGCTGAGAAGTGCAGGTAATAAAAACATCCAAAATCAGCAAAAATTAGAAAATTCAGCAAAAAGTACTTGCAGTTAGCACAAAAATTCTCTCTTTCTCATTTCTGGTGCTGTAGTAGTCTTCAGGATGCACAAACAGGATCTGCTGATCTAAAACAAGCTCAAACATGTGTAAATGTGCATATTTATGCCAGAAAGTTGAAAGGGATAGAAATCAGCCCAAAATGGCCAATAAAATTGGAATTTCAGGCCTGGAAACCACTCCTCTAGTGTTAGATAGGCAGTACAATGCTCCCACTCTCACTGGTAAGCAATAGGACCTCCCTCTACCACAGCAAGGTCTGGATAGCTCTGAACACTGAAACTAAAGTCCTGAAACCAGCAAATCATTTTTTTGTTAAATCAGGAATAGTGTGGTAATCAAAAACTGGAATAATAAAAAAAAAAAACAATTGGTCACACGACAAAGGTTTCCCCAAAAGTATTTACCTGGCTCTAGTGTGTGATTGCTTTTTTTTTTAGTATATTCTGATAACTCTACTCATCCCACTTTATTTGCCCCTGCTACTCTCTGGCTCACTCCACTCCTCTACCCTACCCCCAATCCAAACCACCCCCACTTACTCGACATGCATACTCTAACCACCTTAATAACAGCCCTTCCCACTGTACCCAGTTAACCAATTAAAGTTTTCTCCACCCATCTCTGACTCATCCCTGTCTCTTATCAATATCCTCCAAACACATCACCAGCAGCTCCTCTAGCCCCTCCTATAATATACACAACTTATTAGTCTTGACAAGCTTAATCACTCTTTCACATACCCTTCTTCTTTTTGTTCCCTAACTTCCTTTCACATTACTACACATACCTAACTACAACTCATATTAACTTTCATTCAAGCCCTTCCACATCATGCTCCACCTATGCATTACAACCCCCTACTCTTCTACCTTACATTCTTTACCTCCTATCAGATACAGCTCAATTACCTACAGCCATCTGTTATACTTACACACCCAATAACCCATAATGATCCTACTCTACCCTTTTTAATGTCTCTCTCTCTCTCTCTCTCTCTGTATAATATCTCCTACATACAACTTCAGAAAATCAGATTAGCTACTCACTCTCATACCTTGCCTAAACAAGTACAAATCCTTTTCTACTTACTTTTACCAACCTAAACCCACTCTATTGACTAAAACTCTTATGCTTCATGGGGACATCCACCCCAGTCCTGACCCAACCAATTCTCCACATCCCTCCACCATCCCTTCATCCATCTTACATCAACCTCCCCCTTCCTCCTCTACTACCAAACACCTTATTATCTATACAAATTTTACTTAACAAAACTACTGGCCTACATTCTTGGATTGACCACTACTCTCCACATATCTTTGCCCTATCTCAAATATGGCTAAATCCTCATATCTCTAACAATGAAATCTTACCTCCGCGCTATAACATTTACTGCCAAGACAGATTCTGCAAGAAAGTGGAAGGGGTAGCAATCCTGTACTCTGAGCAACTCAACTTATCTCCCATACCTAAAGCTCTCCCAGATTTCCACCCAGCTAAGTTACTTATTCTTAATTGTCACTTAACCCCCCCCAAAAAAAAATTGACATAGCAGCGATTTATATACCACCTGGAAATAACATACCCATCCTTAAACCTATCCTATTTTGGACCTATCTCCATATAACCTATGAGACAATTATCCTAGGAGATGTCAACGCTGAATGGAAAAAAAAAAACTATCGACCAACTCTCCAAATATTAGCATTAACCTCCATGGATTTAATCAACTAATTACAATGCCTACCTAATTTCTGATCCAAACCTTTAACATGACCCTGACACCCTTCCCAATTCCCTGAATGACCACCTCCCTATCTATGTGCAAAGACACTCTCTTCAAACTCCCAGGTCCCACCTATACTGAGACTGCCACAATCTTTCTTGCTTTGATGCTGAACCCTTTAATAATAGACTCTCATTAGTTAACTGGTCCAGCCTCTGACACCTTCTTCTCAATGATGCAGTTCTTGAATTCAACCATACCTTCAATGAAATTCTTAACTCCCTAGCACCACGATGCAGAATTAGGATAAAAGCTAATCATGCCCCGTGTCTCTCAAAACGCTCAATCCCTTATGAAAAATAGAGATAGCATTTGGAAACAATAGCTAAAAACTAAATACCTATTCTACTGCCAAAATACAAAGACCTTAAAAACCTCACCAAACAGCAAATCATTAAGGATAAGAACAAATTCTACTATGATGCACAATCCACCAACCACTTTAACCCAAAATATTCTGAAACTCCATTAATAAAATCCTCCATCCTGGTGGACCTACTACCCCCAACCCATACCCTAACAAGAAACCTCAAGAAACTGCCACAGTACTTAAGTCTTACTTCATTGAATGTATGCATAAACTAACACACACTGACCACAACAAAAATACTCCCCTACCTCTTCCATTACTAACAGTACCACCCCCCTTCTCCTTTAAGCCAGTCCCCACTGCTTATATAAAATCTGCTCTGCTTAAACTAAAACCATGTTCCCCCTCTTCTGATAACCTACCTTCCTTCTTTCTTAAACTCACAGCTGACTCCATAGCCTACCCTATCTCAATACGTATAAACAGACCAATCCAAGAAGCTTCTGACACTGACAACTGGAAATACTTTTACACCATACCAGTCCACAAAGGAGGTAACTCCACCAATCCTTCTGATTTTAGACCCATAGACATTCTCTCCCCACTCTCCAAAATCCTTGAAAAATCAATACATATGAAGCTTCTCAAACACCTACTTCAGGAAAACCTCCTGACCCCCACCAAACATGGTTTTACGCCAAATCACAGTACTTCCACTGCCCTGCTTTCTTTTACTCATACTGTCACTGAGGCTAGAGACAAAAAACAACTGGTAGCCTTTCTATTCCCAGACCTCTCAAAAGCTACTGATACTGTTTCTCATTCCAGGCTACTAACTAAACTATATGATCTCAGCCTCTCCACCTCTGCTATTCTGTGGTTCTCCAGCTATCTTACTTAAAGGCTACAGTCAGTCAGATGCCAAACCATCTGCTCACCTTTTTTACCTATCCAGTCAGGAGTCCTCCGGGGCTCTATTCTATGTGCTATTCTTTTCAATATCTTCACTAACAGCCTCCACTCATCCTGCAGCACCTCCTCCCTTATACAATATACTGATGATTCTACTCTTATCTCCCTCTCTGATAACATCGCTCATCTTTATTCATTTACTCAAAATACTTTTCTCACCATCCAACAATGGCTAACCGATAATCAACTCAGCCTAAACCCGAAAAAAAAAAAAAACTCCTTCTCTTCCTTCCTAAATCTCTCTCCCATCATAAAACCTCCTTCACCATCTCATCACTTGATAACACTATTATTAAAGCTGGCTCACACACCAAGTTCCTTGGCACTTTTTTAATCGACAACCAATTAAAGTTCATCCTCCATATTCAACAATGTATTAAAAAGACACGTGAAACATTAGGTCTACTCAGTAGAAATAAAAACTTCCTTTCCCTGACTCCAAACCTGCTCTGGCAGAGGCATTATTCCTTCCCTGCCTACTTTATGCCTCTCCAATACTTACACATCTCCAATCAACCTTAATAACCAAACTTGAAGAAACATAAAACAAAATAGCTAGATTTGCCAATAATCTCCCATACAACTCTCACTACTGCCTTGCTCTAAAACAACTCCAGTGACTTGAATTCCCCCAACTTCTTCTTCTATCCCAGCTACAAATCATACACTCTGTAGTAAATAAACCCTCGTCCTGTCCTTCCCTTTCCTCTCTAGTATCCTACTATACACCTAGTCATACTCTCCACAACTCTGATCAACTACTTCTTGACATATACAAACCTAATAAAAACATAGGCAAACTATTTTACAAAAGTATATTGTCCCAAGCCTGGGACAAACTTCCACCAAATATTCAAAATATCAAATACACAAACAGCTTCAAAAAAGAACTGAAAAATTACCTTGCCAACTCAAGCTCCTGTCCATGCCAGGAGCCTACCTAACCCCCCATCCACCTCTTTTTGCCATTAAGTTCATATCTCCTAGGTATATAGATTGAATAAGTTCTTCTAGCCCAATGAGAAGCATTCAGTCTTTTCATTGTACTTATGTTTTATTTAAATAGCAACACGTCTAGGCTATGCTGCCTATCTAGATTGTTTTATAATACAGTATAATACAGTTGTGAATATTTTCTTTTTATATCTACTCTCCATAGGTATTTCATCCTCTTTTACCTACTTGTCTCTGCTTTTTGTTTACATGACATTTCATCTTCTATAAATGTTTTAGCAACTGTTAATCTTTTATTTGTACAGTCTTTAATGTATGTGCTTTTTAAATTTTTATAAGCTTGATTCAATGTAATCTGTTATTCTTGTACAGTCTTAAATGTATGTAATTTTTTTTCTCTTACGTTGGAGATTTTCTCCTCGGGTCTCCACTGAAAATGAGCCCATGGCTCAGTTGGACTAACCTGGTTAACAAATGACAAATAAACAAAAACAAATGTAGATACAAGGGAACGTTGTTACTTATATTATAGCTTACAAAGGAATGAGTTGACCATAACTGTTTAAATGCCGCAGGTAATGTCTGTTGTATAATTGTATTGAGTATATGGTCTGTTGTGTAGGCCAATGTTCTTGACTTATTAGCAAATAAGGCAATGTATACATGTGCTATTTGTATCTGCTTGTAATTCACTGCTGTTTGATGTGTCCAGTAGTCAGTGTGTTTGTGGATATGAGTTACATGTCAATAATTATTTCCACTGATGAATATGGGTCAACCACAGTTGATTGAATTAGTTTTGTTGTTATTTAACTTTAAATTCTGGAGGCTGATTTTTTTCTTTATTAGCTTAAAGGTATATCCATTTTATGTGAGAATACCAGATGGTGCCATCCTTGAAAGAGTGATTGCTCAGAGCTAATTTTTACCATTCAAAACAGTAAAGTGTGTTCTTGTTTTTTCAGTTTTTGACTTATTAGTGGTTGCATCCCTTAAAGCTTATGAAAGAGATAGTTGGTGCTGGACAATCACATTCATCCAACCATTTGGGGAAGACTTGAGCTTGTGTGTGTGTGTGTGTGTGTGTGTGTGTGTGTGTGTGTGTGTGTGTGTGTGTGTGTGTGTGTGTGTGTGTGTGTGTGTGTGTGTGTGTGCGCATACACACACATGTATATATTTATATATATATATATATATATTTATAGATATATATATATATATATATATATATATATATATATATATATATATACACACACACACACACACACACACACACACACATGCACACATACTCACAAAATAATTCTGACCAAGTTTTAATCACTGCTTGCAAGGTTGCATTTGAAAAGCATTAAGCTCAGAGAGCTTATGTGGGTTTGACATTTGTTGGATGTTAGCCAAAGCAGCAGCCCATATTTAGCATATACCCTTAAGAGCACCTGCCCCTTGTATTTTAGTGGACTGTACTGGTTGGTCTCAAAGTCTCAATGTCCGCACTTTTAGCTTCACCACACAGTCAAATATTGCTATCAGTGATAGGGACATATTACCCATAGCCCCGGTCCATCACATTTTAATTGGTGACAGTAGGGGGAGATTTATATGCCTGTTCATCACAGTAACTATTAATTAAACTTCTGTGTAAAATAATAAAACAGAGCAATACTAATTTATTTGAACCATTTATTCAATGTAGTCTCAACAGAACATTAGCCCATATATAATAGAACAGGGTTGTATGAGACAGCCAACATGATTATTTACCAAACTCTGTAATGAAAAGGGGGTGAGAGAGAAGAAGCAGTCAAGAAAGAAAGCTAACATAAACATTAAGTATTTCCTTAATATAAACTATGGAATGTGTGATAAATTACTTGCAAAGAATAAAACAGTAACATTTTCTAGTGTGTTACAACTTCATGCTATACCTAACTCCATTATTCTGGTTCAAGAAAATTGCACATTTTAGCCAGATGCTTAAAATATATATTGAAAATCATGACTTGTGTATCAACTAGAAAGTTTTCTTTGTTTAAATTTTATAGAGAAGTGAAGACCTTTGTTCAAATATAACTGAGGCTGATGATTTCTTTGCCAAGTAAAGGATTTTCTTACTGCTGACATCAATTCCAAAGGGATTGTTAACATTTAGGACCTACTTTGCATAAGCATAAGTAGTGACTGGAAGATTAAAAAAATGTATCTTTGATGTATTAAAGCTATTGAACAAGGGCATCAATAGCACAAAATATAGTGAACCTACTGATATTGCCAACATTCTGGCAGATAGATTCAGTGCAAACTTCACCCCCCTCTCACCTCCAAAAGGGCCCACAAACAATACCGGAAAAGTGTAGTGTCCCAAAAATCACAGATGCACAGGTGAAAACAGCCCTTTCAAAAGCCAAAAACACAGCGTCAATGGGACCAGATGGTGTCCCAGGCAGCATCTTGTACAAACTACAGAACGAACTAACCCCCCAACTAAACACGCTGTTCGACTACAGCCTCTCCACAGGCTACATGCCCATAGAATGGCTCACAGCAATGGTTATTCCTCTCCACAAAGGAGGGGCCACAACTGACCCTGGTAACTATTGCCCCATAAGCCTGACTAGCCTGGTTTGCAAGGCTATGGAGCGCATCATCATGGAACTCATTAACAAAGACATTTGGAATCTCCAAACACTTGACCTGACCCAGTTAGGCTTTGTTAAGGGCATATCATGCCTACTAAACCTGGTTGACTTCTTCGAGACAGTCACCAAGGCCATAGATGAGGGAAAGGTTGCTCACACAGCCTACCTTGACCTCGCTAAGGCTTTTCACACCATTCCCCATTCGGGTATTACAGAAAAACTCACCAGCCTGAACATAAACCCCTACGTCACGAGATGGGTTGCCAACCGGCTTACAGACAGAACTCACACGGTAAGAATAGCGGGCTCCAGGTCCGACTCTAAACCAGTCACAAGTGGTGTCCCACAAGGCTCAGTCCTGGGACCCCTACTGTTCAGCATATACTTCTCAAAAGTACAGGCAAACACAGGAGGACTATGGCTAACCAAGTTCGCTGATGACTGCAAACTGGGAGCCATAACTGACTCTCTGGCTGACACGGACATCCTCCAAAAGGGCCTTACTGAGACAGACACCTGGTGTCAATGTCATGGCCTCAAGCTAAATGCCAAAAAATGCATAGTCATCCCATTTGGGAAAAACAAAACACCCACAAATTACCATATAGGTGGCAGCCCCCTTAATACAGAAGAGGTAATAAAAGATCTGGGGACCCAGGTAGATAGTAATCTCTCCTTTGACAATTATATTGCCAAAGTAGTTAGGAAATCCTTCTATGTGCCCCATCTAATTACTAAAGGGTTCACATCTAGAAATAAAGAGGTTATAGTGCCCCTCTGCTCGTCACTCATTAGACCCATCATAGAGTACAATGCCCCATTTGGGATGTACCTCACAAGACACTTCCAACAGCTGGAAAGACCACAAAAGTACCTCACCAAGAGGATTACTGGCCTCAAACATATGTCCTATGCAGCCCGACTGAAAAAACTCCGGCTGTACTCAGTGGCATATCGCTTACTCAGAGGTGATCTCTGTCTGACTTACAAAGCCATGTCCAATTCAGAATTGATGGACATGCTCCACCTAAAGAAATCAAAGTCACTGTGAGCCACGTGCTCTAGTGAGCTAAACCCCACCACAACAATAAATAGAACATGCCAGAGGGATAGATTCCTGTCACAGAAACTCCCCATGCTTTGGAACAAAATTCCAAATTACATCAGGCAGAGCCCCTCACTAACACTCTTCAAGAGAAACTTTGACAAGTGGATGGGTATCAGAAAAAACACCCCTGGGATCACTTCATTGGCTCTGCTTGACAGGGGATCGGTTAATTAATCAATGGGGCAGCGAAAGCCGACACACTCTGGCTAGGCTTATAAATGCCCTCAGGCAGATAGCCTAGTACCTACCTAAGAACCTATGAACAAGCCATTTAATTTGACACACTCTGGCTAGGCTTATAAATCCCCTCGGGCAGATAGCCTAGTACCTACCTATGAACAAGCCATTTAATTTGTGGCAAGCATGTCTGTAATTTAGATCTTTGGAGCATTAACTAAAATGTGAACCGTCATGTCCAATAAATGGTCAAGGCATAGAAATTTCATATGAGTATCTGTAGAAATGACATTGTATTTGGGGCCCTCAGAGAGTCAAAGCCAAATACGTTTTTCCTAGCTGAGTAAGCACTTCCTCTTTTTTATAGTTTCAGTATCTAATATAAGTAAATCTTTTGAGATCCCTATTTATTTGTATAGAATGGACAATATAAATTAGAAATACGTAATCCTAACAGAATCCCCTCACAGTTTTAACTAATTGATCACAGAGAAAGAGGTGGATCATTTAAATAGTAGGCAAGTGATGTTTAGTCTTCTGAATAAACACACAGTCCTGGATGCATAATATGAAATTCCTCATATTTTCTTTGGTGGTAAGATGATTGTTTCCTTCACATCTTTTATCTAAATGCTGATGAATGTTGGGCTGCCATTTTGAGATAATACAACATAAAGAAGAATCAGAAATCACTGAACGTTTGCAATAGGAATGCAAAGAAAACTTGTATTTCTGTGTTGGAAAAGAAGTAGTTATTGTTTTAAAATTTTGCAACATAAAATTTCCTTAATATGATCCAGCCTTGGAGATCAGAGGTAGTTGCAGTGTTCTTGTCTGAAATTTGGGTATTGTGAGTCAAGTCATAATCGCTATTTCTTTTCCTAGTTGCCTCATTATTGTAGTTATTCTGCACATATACTGACTTTTGTTTTGCCTTATAGCCAGCATCTAACTAATACATCAATTGTTTCTGATGCTGCATTAGAATATTGCTGTAAATGATGAATGTTCATCACTTTACTGACTGTGACCTCTGTGATATGTACTGATTTGAGCAAATTGCAGGCCTAAGGACCTTAGTAAATTTAGCTGTGTCGCAGTCTAATAAAACAAGTTGCACCTCTGCATTTACAGTTGGAAGGATATGGTATCTTGAAAAAAATCATCTTAAGGGTCGCTAGCCATTTCTCAAAGCAAACACATTGACGTTGTAATTGTTAATGGATAAAACAGTTACTGAAAGTGATTCATAATTTCTAACTGTAACTTAATCCAATATTCTGTATTGAACAGGAGCTCAGTAACATCCCACTTGTATTTGCGTATATTACCACTGTAGTCCTGTTGGATTCTCAGCTAAAGCGTCTTCTGTGTGGAGACATGTGTGAATGGGCGTTCCTTCGTTGAAGGTTGTGTGTCAGGGCTGGCAACTCGGCATGTAAAAATCTACTGCCAATCATTAGCGGACCGGAGTTCCGCTCTGGCAACCCCTAACTGGGAAAAACCAAAAGACACAACAACAACAACAACCACTGTAGTCATTGAGTTATAGGCATTTAGAAAGATTGAGACATGTCAGGATTAAATGCTAAAAATGGTAATTCTGAAAACTGATTTGATCAATAGTGTAAAGTGATTCTTTTTGGTGATAAACTAACAGCAAATAATATGTGAATTAAACATTCTGTTTTAATTTATAATGCATTCTCTCACAACCTTGAATGACTAGATGAGTTCTGAGTACCTAAAAGCTCCATAGTTATTGCACATAATAATAGAACTACCTGGAAGACTGAGGAAAAAATTAAAAAGCCTAAATTGTCTGAGACATGTAAATATAATCTATGTATCTATCTATCTATATCTATCTATCTATCTATCTATCTATCTATCTATCTATCTATCTATCTACTATATATCTACAGATCTGCAAACACACACACACACACACACACATATATCTGTATATATATATATATATATATATATATATATATATATATAGGTCCCTATCATAAGATCAAAGTTTTAAAACTTTGAATCATTAAAGGTCGAACCCTAATAATCGAAGTTTTAAAACTTCGAATCTTATAACGGTGATCACTGTAAAGTGCGGAAAGGGAAGATTTCCCTTTTCTGCACTGTAGTGCAATCTTGGAGTTGGTATATTTAAGTAGTGGGGTGTGTGGGGGGGTGCAGGGGGCCTTGCCCCCCTGCTTAGAGCATTTTTTTTAACTTTTTTTATTTTATTTTTGAAATTCCAAGACTTCGATCATGAATGCAGTTTATTTAGTTGCACATTGTGTACTTCACCATAACTGGTAAGTGGGATGTAGAAAAGAGGTGTGTGTGTGTGTGTGTGTGTGTGTGTGTGTGTGTGTGTGTGTGTGTGTGTGTGTGTGTGTGTGTGTTTAAATGTTTGCATGTTAGGTTTAGAGTAAAGATTAGGGGAGGGAATAGATTTGTATGTGTGACTGTACAATTGTGTGTGTTTTACGGTTAAGTTAAGGGATAGTTAAATGGATAGTTTTAGTGGTATTTGTATGTATATGTTGGTGCTTGTGTGTGTCTGAGATTGTTTTGTTTTGTGATAGTGTCAATGTTTTTTTTCTAAGTTAAGGTGTATGGTTAGAGTTAGGGGCAGGATTAGAGTTAGCATGCATTGTTAAGGTGGCACAGGGGGGCCTTAACCATACACCTTAATTTAAAAAAAAAATTCAGTAACACTACCAGTAATCAGACAAATTAGTGGATAGGGTTATGGAGGGGTTTTAGTGTACAGATCACAGAACAAATGTGCTTTATTTTTGTGATTTTTAGCAGTTTTGAATTTGTGGTAGCACTTCACTCCGGACACTCTCTTACTGTGCTTTAACATTAGGAGAACTGGGATTATTCATCTAGTAGTTGTAGATGTTTACCTAGTCTTTCTGAGCTGAGGAAACCCACAGAAGGGCTCCAAGTATTTTTCACTTCTCTTATATACTGTGACTGTACTTTAGCGGTTAAAAAAGCTATACTGTTTGCTGCTGCTTTGCACCATATTTCACTCCCGCATTTGTTGCTCTTTGTATTTCACACCAAATGCTGCTTTTACTTAATTTAAGAAATTATTTTTTTCTGCTGTTTTATTCTGTTGCTGTTGTTAATTCAAGAAAAATGGTTCTGCTTTCTACATTGTTCCTTATTTAATTAAAAACAAATCCTGATTTGTTTCTGTTGTTCTGTTGCACTTCCATTGGCCACAGTATAGATTCGAATCAAACCAACTGAATTCAGTTCTGTTTGTAGATCGAGCACTACAAATCAGGACATCTTTTTTTGGAGAAGCCCCCTGTACCCTCATGGCAGGAGTGCACAGTAGCACTACCTAATTGAAGATTACTGGTTCAGGACTCATCTTGAGCTATTTCATTGGTGCTGGGCTCAGTTTCAGCTTTTTCATTGGTTTCTTTCAATTAGCTACTTTGCTCTTGCGTGCTCATAGCACACCATTGTGCACCACCAGTCAGAGGCGATAACTCTTGATGGTTATAGAGGCAAAAGCACCAGTAGAAGTATTTTCCCTTAGAAGTGCCTGCTATCTTGCAGAGCAGTTCTTGAATAGCTCTCTGCTGTTCAGTGAACCACCCAACAGAGATTTTACCTCATACCTATCAACATCAAACCCTATAGATCATCTCTTTTATAGACCTCCTACTGTACACCCCATAGGTTAGTCACCCTAAAATAGCTCCCTGCCTGATACCCCCATTTTTGTTTTCTTATCTGCCTAGATACCAGGTTCAAACCTTGCATTATGAACTGTCAGTTTCTCTTTGTTTCTCCTGCCAGGCTGGTAGACATTGTTTTTTGAGGCAGTGTAGCAACTGCCTCATGTACACTGATAACTCCTTATTCCTAAATCACTCAAGTAAAGTTTGCAAGAGATGCTCCTACACTTAGAATCTGGAATCACTGCTACCAGAACAGCAACACTAAACAGGTTGCCAGTTCACACACCATGACTCCTATTCGTAATATGCACCCAATACATAAACTTTCATATGCAGAGGTACTCTCCAGAAACCTGCCTAAACTCTTGAGGCCTCCAAAACACAAACATGATACACCTAACACAACACCCAAAGCACCCAACACACATAAAAACACTAGCACTTGTGTCTCACCAAATAAGCCCTTAAGACAATGCACAATTATTGCAAATGTTTTAGTTATAGGTGACTCTATAGTGAGACATACAGACCACCACTCACCAGGCTGAACAAGGAGAAGTTTACCGTCAGCTGTCTGTCTGGTGCAAGGATTCACCAGATCACACATGCACTCAAGTCTCTCAACATTGAGCACCGATATGACTTTGTCATAGTTAATGTTGCTGTGAAAGACTTGAGACATACCTCTCTCTCTGAATATGTGTTCCAGGCAGGAATATCCCTAGCTTTGAGCAGCATTTTACCCTCACCTAAGATGATGCCACAATATAAACAGAAAATGATTGACTTCAATAATTGGCATAGTTCCTGGTGTCATTCTAAGGGGATCCAGTTCCTGTCAGCCTGAGATAACATGGTGGATAGACCACACTGCTTTGCCAGAGATGGTTCACCTGGCACATCTAGGCTTCCAGTTGCTGGCTAAGGTACTTGCCTCCCCAGTAATATCTTTTTTAGGTAAGGTCACAACAACAAAATTCCTGACAGGAAAATATCAAACACAAAGAAACTAAGGGTCATGCTGCTAAACACTAGGAGTTTATATCAGAAACTGCACTCTCTGGAAGCACTCCTTTCCCTGGAAGATGTTGACATCTGTGCAGTCACAGAAACCTGGCTCAAGGCTGCAGAAAGTACCCCGGCCTTGCAAGGCTACAATGCCTTCCACACTTTCAGACCCCAAATTGAAGGTGTGAAAACCATTGGAGGTGGAATATCTATTTTCATTAAAGATAATTACACCTCTAGACTGGTTAGACAAGAAGTCCAAATTACCGTGGGTAAGACCCCCCCCCCCCCTTCAGGTCATCATCAGATACAGGTCCCGTTCCATGAAACAAGATACCCACATAGTTTATTTTGACATACTTGGGACAATTAAGGTGCAACCTAACACCCTAGTTATGGATAACTTCAACTATCCTTCCATTAATTAGGAAACTTAAATGAGCCCAAACTCACTCACACAAAAACTCCTGCACTTTGTTAACTCAAATACACCACTCCACAAGGGGCTCCAATATTCTAGACCTGGTCCTCACCAATATGAGTGAATGATAAACCAGTCATTTTTGAAGTAGCAATAGCACCAGAACTCCCCAAAGGAGAAGACAGGCTAAAATGCTTAACCATAGCTAACTATATCCTCTTAAGGGAAGGTATAATCAACTTCCAAGCTGCAGTTTCCACAGATAGCATTGATGGCTATACTAAAGTATACACTGATGCCCTATATAAACATCTACACTAATGTATAGACAAATTCATGCTGGATAGGATTAAAACAAGATCCTCAAAAAAAAAAACATCCTTATGGAGAGCTAACATTAATAAATTATACAATAAATGAAAGAAGCTGCTGTCTAAAAATAAAAAAAGTGAAACCCCAGAACTGGAAGAGCACCCTCCTGAGCCTAAACAAGCAAGACAACTCTTAAAATCTTCAAAGAGCGACTATGAAAAAAATTTAGCAACCATTGCCCAGGATAACCATAAGGCTTTCTTCAGCTACATCTGCAACCTAAAAGTTAGGACTCAGATGTGTGCTGAAGTAATTTTGGATAGCATCACACACACTGACCTTGTGGAAATTACAAACTTGCTAGCAGACAGGTTTGGTAAAAAATTTACCAGCCTGCCCCCCCCAAGCATACTATAAACTATGTCTTCATCATCTCCTCCTCCATGCATCTCCAAAGATCTCAATGTTCTCTCCAAGACTAAGAACACAGCCTGCATGGGACCAGATGGCATTCCGGGCTGCATTCTACTCCATTTGTCACTCTATTCAACCACAGCCTGAGTACTGGCTTTGTCCCCACTGAATGGAAAACAGAGACTGTTATTCCACCCCCCCCCCCAAGAGCAGCTCGGCAACAGACCAGGGTAACTACAGACCCATAAATTTAACCAGCCCTATCTGTAAGGCAATGGAACAAATCATCATGGACCTCATAAATAAGGATACAAGTGACCTACAAACCCTGGATTCATCCTAGTTTGTTTTTGTCAGGGGCAGGTCATGCCTGCTAAACCTGGAGGGCTTCTTCAAGAATGTGACCAGAGCCATAGATGAGGGCAAAGCCATGAACACAGCTTGTCTTGACTTGGCCAAGGCCTTTGACACTATCCCACATTCAGGCATCATTGACAAACTAACCCAGGTGAATATCAATCCCTATGTTGTCAGGTGGGTTTCACACTGACTCACAGATCAACAACACTCAGTCAAAGTGGGAGACATTGCCTCTACCAGCAGGCCTGTCACCAGTGGGGTCCAATAAGGGTCAGTGCTGGGCCCCCTCTTGTTTGCCATATACTTCTCAGAAGTACAGGCCAAAACAGATGGGCTGTGGCTAACCAAGTTTGCAGATGACTGCAAATTAGGTGCTATCATTGACACCCCTAGTGATGGCAGCATACTTCAAAAGGGGCTTATACAGACCAGTGATTGGTGCCAAAGCCATGGTCTTAAACTAAATGCTAGAAAATGCATCATCATTCCCTTCGGTAAAACAATGTCCCTGCTGATTATAAAATAAATAATAATACCCTAAGTTCCAATTCAGTAGTGAGAGACCTGGGAACACAAGTTAACTGTGACCATAACTTTGACTACCATGTGTCTACTGTGGTAAGGAAGGCATTTTACAGCACTCACCTGATTAGTAAAGACATCACCTCAAGAGCAAAATAGGTTATAACCTCCCTGTACTCATCCCTCATCAGTCCTATTATTGAATATAATGTTCCCTTTGGTATGTACCGTACCAGACACCTGCAGCAACTTGAGAGAACTCAGAGATTTCTAACTAAGAAAGTTCAGGGTCCCCAGCAAATGTCTTATACGGACAAACTGAAATCAATGTCACTGTACTCAGTAGTATATAGAGTACTTAGAGGCAACTTGTGTCTGGTTTACAAGGCTATCTCTGACCCAAATCTAATGGAAATGTTGCACATATGTAAGTCAAATGAGACTAGAGTCAGCCATTCCAAGGACCTCAGTCTAGCTTGTGATATAAATAGGACCTGCTGGAGAGACAGATACATTTGTCAGAGGTTGCCACTCCTGTGGAATAGGCTTCCAATCAATATCATGCAGAGCACCTCCATTACCCTATTTAAGTGCAACCTGGATAACCTGGATAACTGGATGGGAAACCGTAAATATCTGCCTAAGATTGCTCCATCTTCTCTCCTGGACAGGAGTAGTCCTTGCTAGAAAAACCTTGGGGCATGGATGATATCGCTCATCTCCTATTATATTGGGATTTAATGGCTAGGCTTGTAAGGACTGTCTGGTGAATAGCCTAGTAACATCCTATGAACCTAATTTTCGATAGAGTGATAGTTTGAAATAATGTACTGTCTGTTTTGTGTTTAATTTCCTGATATTTCTATCCTCCATAAAATAATTTTATATATATATTAGTTTTGCAATTAAGTTGTCAGACTATTACAGCATATAAAAAGCCTTCTTTGAGTCTGAACTTAATAATGCATAGTGACTTTTATTTTTATGCAATATCGTTATTTCTAGACTTGTGCATCTCATCAAGCTATGAGCTATACAATGTAGGGCCACTCAACAATGGCAGGTCACGGAAGAGAAATGAAATGAACAATGGTCCACTGAAGATGATAATGGCAAGCCACATTAGTGCCAAGAAAACCCTATGGACAGAGACAGCCAGAGACATCTTATAATGCCACCACAAGATATGATTGTCAGATCTGATGGTGTCCAACATATTACTGGAGAAGACCCAGTACAAGTAGTGCTAGAGTTTACATCATGGATAGATTAAAACCAGTAGGATGTTAATCTGCTGAGGTTCTCACAGATGAAAGGAATTACTGATGCCACAAAGAACTATACACCATTGGAACTTGGAATGTAATAAGCATGAAGCATATTAAACTTGAGGCGGTCAATAATGAGATTACAAGAATAAAAGTAAACATCTTGGGAATTAGTGAAATAAAATGAATAGGAATCAGTCATGTTACATCAGATTATCTTGATGAAGGTAAGGCAGTTCATACAGAGTACCTCAATCTGGCCAAGGCCTTTGATACCATTCCTCACTCAGGAATTATTGATAAACTCAGTAAACTAGGCATCAACCCCTATATCATTAGATGGGTTGCAAATTGGCTCACAGATACAACCTACAGTGTGAAAGTAGCAGACTCCAAGTCAGACTGCCAACCAGTCATGAGTGGAGTCCCACAGGGATCGGTCCTGGGTCCTCTCCTGTTAGGCATCTACTTCTCAGAAGTCCAGGTCAACACAGAGGGACTCTGACTGACCAAATTCACAGATTACTGCAAGCTGGGAGCCATTATTAGCTCCCCAAGTGATGCAGGAATCCTACAGAAAGGCCTCTCTGAGACCAATGACTGGTGTTGAAACCATGGCCTTAAGCTTAATGCCAAAAAATGTGACGTCATCCCCTTTGGGAAAAACTCCGTTCCCACTAATTACTACATCAATGGTAGCCCACTGAACACTGAAGGCGTTATAAGAGATCTGGGGACACAGGTTGACAGCAACCTCTCCTTCGACCGCCACATTGCCACTGTGGTCAGAAAGTCCTTCTATGTGACACATCTCATTACCAAGGGTTTTGTATCCAGGAAGAAAGAGGCCATCATTTCTCTCTACTCTTCCCTCATTAGACCAGTCATAGAGTATAATGCCCCATTTGGCATGTACCTCACTAGACCCCTGCAACAGTGGGAGAGGCCTCAAAAGTACCTCACAAAGAGAATCATAAGCCTTAAACATATGTCCAATATGGATAGACTCAAAAAAAACCAGCAATTCCCTGTCTCTTATCATTTACTAAGAGGCGATCTCTGCTTGACTTACAAAGCCATGTCTGACCCAGCTATGTTAGAAATGCTACAGCTAAATAAATCCCAATCCCTCTGCACCACATGCTCCAGAGACCTCACCCTCATTACCACAATCAACAGAACATGCTGGAGGGACAGGTTCATAACCCAGAGACTACCCATGCTCTAGAATAGACTTCCTAGACACGTCAAGCAGGGCATCTCACTAGCCCTCTTCAAGCAAAATTTTGATGAGTGAATGGGTAATAGAAAGTTCACTCTGGGGATCACTCCAGTGGCTGTACTTGATAGAGGCACTGGGAACTAACGTCAGGCGGCACAATGCCAGGGCACTTCTATGGGCTAAGCTTGTAAAGGCCCCAGGGCCATTAGCCTAGTACACACCTATGACCCTATGAACCTATTGTTTTCAAGAATCATACATAAGAAATGGAATAGCCATCATAGTTAATAAAAGTTTGTCAAAAATCAGTGTTTTCTTACAACTCAAAAAAATGATAGAGCGAGCTCAGACTACAAGGTAAACCATTTGACATTACAATGATTCAAGTTCATGCAACAATTAGAAAAGTTGAAGAGGAAGATGGTGACCAGGTCTATAAGGGTCTGCAGAAAGTTTTCGAAATAGCACTTTTAAAAGGCGTTACTTCATCGCAGGTGATTGGAATGCTAAGGTTGATAGTCAATGTACAGCTAGAATAATTGGCAGTTTTGACATTGACAAATAAAATGAAACAAGGAATTGTCAAATAAAATTATGCCAAGATAATTCACTAGTCTTCACAAACATTCTATTTCAACAACCTAAGAAATGGCTTTACATATTGCTATCAGTTGATGGCAATGTTCCAGACTGATATGAAAGATTTGTATATATTCAGTGCAAAAAAAAATAAATAAAACAAGAGCTGAATGTGGCTTTGGCCATCATCTTCTTTTGCAAAGTTTAAAACTGAAATTAAATTAAATAATACAAAAAAATGTATATAGACCAGTGAGATATGAGCTCAAAACTCTTCCAAATGAATGTCATAGGATGTCGTGAAACTAACGAATAGATTTAAGGGATTAGATCTTGTGGATAGAGTGCCTGAAAAATTATGGACAGAAACGTGTGCTATTGCCCAGGAAGTGGAAGCAAAAATACTCCAAAAAGAAAGAGGATTAAGAAGGCAAAATGGTTGTCTGTGGAGCCTTTAAAAGTAGCAAAGGAAAGAATGAAAACAAAATGCAATGGTGGTAGAAAAATATGTCAGAGTGAATGCAGTATTTCTGAAAATGGCAAGGAAAGATAAGGATGCATATGTAAATAAGCAACACAAATAGCTGGAAGAAGACAATAACATGAGAAAGACAAGACATCTTTCACAGGATCATAGTATCATAGGAAGTTACTAGACTTTTGGTCCTGAGGCCTTTACAAGCCTAGCCAAGAATTTAGCTCATGTTCCAACAAGTCAGCACCCAATGTCCCTGTCCAGCAAGGACACAGGTGGATGTTCTGTTCCCCATCCAGTTATCCAGTTTGCATTTAAAAAGGGTTGATGAGGTACTCTGCTTGAAGTGGAGAGGGAGTCTATTCCACAGAAGGGTGGAGTCTCTGAGACACAAATGTGTCCCACCATCAACTTCTATTGATGTCACAGACCAGGTTGAGGTCACACATTTGGGTCACTCGAGTGGAGCTTGACTTGTAGATATGTAGCAGTCCCATTGAGGTGGGGTCTGTGATTGCTTTGTATGCCAGACAGAGGTCACCTGTGAAGAGTCTGTATGAGACTGAGTAGAGGGGACAGGACTTTAGGCCTATCTGTGTAGAGCAGATGTTTGAGGCCCTGGATTCTCCTGTTGAGGAATCTCCGTGATCTGTCCAGCTGCTGGATGTGCTTTGTGAGGTACATGCTGAAAGGGGCATTATATTTAATAATGGGTCTTATAAATGAAGAATACAGGGATGTTATGACTTCCTTGTCACTGGATGAGATACCCTTACTAATAAGGTGGGCCATGTAGAAAGCTTTCCATACAATGGAGGCAATATGGTGGGCAAACGTCAGTTTGCTATTAACCTGGGTGCCCAAGTCCCTCATGACTGATTGTGTGCTTAAGACCTTGTTATTAACATGATACTTTGTGGGGGACATCATTCTCCACAAAGGGGACGAGGATGCATTTTTTAGCATTCAGTTTGAGGCCATGTTTCTGGCACCAGTCATTTGTTTGGGTGAGACCCCCTAGGAGGATATCCACATCACTAGGGTAATTGATGACAGCACCCAATTTGCAGTTATCTACAAACTTGGTCAGCCATAGCCCACTGGTTTTGGCCTGCACCTCAGAAAATTATATACCAAACAACGGATGCTCTAAGACCGATCCCTGTGGTACACTGCTTGTTACAGGTCTACTGCTTGAGGTGGCGTCCCCTATTTTGACTAGATGGGTTCTATCAGTAAGCCAGTTTGCTACCCATCTGGTAGCATATGGATTGATGCTTGCTTGACAGAGTTATCTATTATACCCAAACAGGGAATAGTATCAAAGGCTTTGGCCAGGTCAAGATAGGCGGTGTGCAATGGTGCTGCAAGAACTAACTTTAAGAAAGATTAGTGATAAATAAGGGGAAACTTCCTGGTATAAATGAACATTATAAAAGATGTAGATTGGAGGGACTTAAAAGAAACAGAAGATATTAAAAAGAGGTGGTAGGAATATACAGCGATGCTGCATGAGAAGGACTATAGCATCTTTGATACATATGATAGTATGTTCTTTAATCTAGCATCAGACATCGTTGAGAGAGACAGTCTTGCCAATAATAATATAACAATAAAAAATCTTGTTCTGAGGTGACAGTACCATTCACTGTGTCACAGGGCCATCCTTAGGCGTAGCATATAATACTTCTATTCCACTAGTTGTGTTATATAGACTGAGGTATGAAGAAAGGGTTTTCTGAATTATAGTCAGTATTAGTGCATTAAAGTTGTATTGTTCCGTAACAAATTGTTTTTAATTGTGAAATATAGAAGGCTTAGTATGACTGGAACCAACCACATTAGTGAAGATAGTGAAAATGACCTTCTGTTATAAACTAGAATTTTTCTAAAATGAATCTTTTTTAGTAGCACATTGCTTTCTAAAAAGAGATTCCCAACTTTATAACTCCTACCATACACAAATAAGTTAACTAATGAATATATTGACTCTGACAAAGATGCAATTAGCACAAAAGCAGGGGTTTGTTGTTTAGAGGAAATAGTCACATCCCTTCTTTTCACTGATCGATCAGATGTAGATTATAGTAAGTAAAAAGCCTTTCTAATAAGTCTTAAGTTTTCAGTTTAGTTTAAATGGTTTTATGTAATGTGGATTTTTGTTAGGAAATCATTTAACCCATTTAGAGAGGGCATGTAGGCCATTAGCCTTAAGACATACAAGATGGATAGTCATAACTGAAAACAAAATGGTACTTTAAGCCAAAATAGTCTGCTTTTTCCTCATGTTTCTCCAAAAAATAGCCATGAAACACTTGCACTAATCACAGTAAAATAGAATTTGATTGTGTTTTTAACATAAAAGACTTTATCAAAACTGAATAAGAAGCATACAGTTAGTTTAAATACATCTACTACACTCATGTGACTAAAGTATGTGCTCCAACAATCTTACATAACTAAAACATACAAAATATAAAGCACTTCATTAAGTAAATAAAAAAAAATGCCAAATACAAACCTTGGGACACGAGAAGCTTAGAGTCTTAAAAGCTGGCTTATGATAAACTGAAGAATGAAACCTACATTCCACTAAGCATTTTCAAATTTTAACATCTAATTAATGTATGTCAACGTCTAGGTACCAGTATGTAAATAAAAAAAAGATCAGTGATGGTTTCTAAAAACAGAAAAAAAATGCTTTCAGCTGAGGAATGCTACCAGACCTTAACATGAAGATATTGTTTTGATATATAAAATAACTATTGATATAACTTACATTCACTGGAAAAATCTTGTCATATTCCCATCTCTGAAGCAGTAAATTAGCATAAATAAATGCAACTGCACCCATAGCTACTCCTTTGCACTGTTTGAAATATTCTCTGCCCTAAGTATGTCCATAAAAGTTTAAATCTAATGCCAGTGTTATCTAAGGAACTATGAGAAATCACTGAACTCTTGAACCAATCCAAGCCTTGGTCATGTGGAATTACTGAATATAAGTGCTTAATGTCTGTTATAACAAAATCAAATTATCACTAAAAAGGGCACTAGTCAAGGCACTTAACTGCCATGAGTGAATAGCATTGTTTTTTTTCCAGGATCCTAGAGTCTCAGATGACTCCAAATTCTCACAGGGTTCTCAGATCTATGGGCTTTATGGAGGTATAGAATGTCAACAACTGTTATAACTTTTATGTATGTATGTATGCATTTTTTTAAAATTTTTTTTTTGTTATCCTAGTTTGCTCTACTGGGAAGTATCCAATGTATATATATATATATATATATATATATATATATATATATATATATATATACATATACATATATATATATATATATATATATATATATATATATATAAATATATATATATATATATATATATATATATGAGATTTAACTTAGCAATATCAGTAGCACTGCAGCATGACATTTCACTGAATTACAGTTATTGAATCTCAAAAATAAATAACCAAAATAATGTCATTAAAATGCATAATTTAAAGCCACCATAAGATTATTAGCAATGCATAAGTGGAACTTGTAGATGATGTAAAAGACAATGCATTCCCATATTAAAAACCCAGTTTTACTATTTACTGGCCAGTGAAAAGACAGTACTGGATGGTGTGAGAAGGGGAGAGAAAGAACAAGTAAAATGGAAAAGGGGAAGATATGAGGTAAAGGCTACTAAAGACGAAAAAGGGGCTCTGAAGAGAGATATTTCTTAGGTCATGCCAAGAAAGAAAAAGCATAAGAGCTTTATGTACAGTGAGTCGTGTCGTCAATATGTGTTAGAAAAAACAGCAACCTCTCTGAGTCTAAAAAAGAGAAGAACTGGTGAATCTTTATGTCATGTTGATGTTCGCGATTTGAACTTTAAAGTTAACAGAAAATGTTATAGGTAAAAATAGAAAATCCACAGGTTGTGAACATCATGTTTGATCAGCTGAACAAAGATCATCTGAAACTATAATCTTTTTACAAGTAAAAAACAGAGTAGTCTTTGTTGTGCTACAGATATTTTATAACCAGAATGTTATTTTTTTTACAGATCCATTAAATATTGTACTAGATGAATAAAGAAGGGTAAATGACAACAAGGCTGTTGGAGATAAGGGTGCAAATAAGGTGTAGCAAAAAGACATGTCTAAGAGGGTATATTTCAACAACAATCGTACTCTTGTATGTCCACAAGGAAAATTCATGCACAACTAAAATTATTAAAATAAAAGATGTCATATTATGATTAAGTTCCTGTTAATTACTTGTCTGAAACATCAATTACTTGTCTGAAACATCACTGTATAAAATAATTCAATGCATAACAATCAGTAAATTTACCTGGGAGCTTTTAAAGCAGCATTAGCACACAGCTTACCATTGTAGGTCGTGCCCTCATATAATCCTAAGTATGAGTATACTTGCAGGTGTTACTCAAACTGCTTCACAACAAGTAGGCACACCTTCTATTAGTATTAACAACTGGAAAATACAAATGAGGCATTTAAGCAAAAAATAAAAAAAAATCAATCTGAGTGACTGATAGCACTCCTTTTAACTAAAAATTATGTCATGTATAATATAATGAGCAGCTTTATATACCCTCCACCATGTTCCCCAAACTACAAAAAGAAAAAAAAAAAAACAGTGGCTAACAATTAATTTACTTGCATATTCTGAAGACTCTGACTAAAAAATACAAGATAGTTACCATTATCTTTCTGTTGTTGCATAAAGTAACCTTTATTGTGTATACTGCCCTTTAGAAATATGCTTATACAAGCATTTCACCTTTCCTAATGCATCCTTCATATTTCCCCCAAAGGTTTAGATTCTGACAATATCTGATAACTTAAGAACTAAAAGGGACAAAAGAAAGGTTGCAAGGTGGGGAAGAACAAAGCAGTGTTGCAGTTTAAAATGATTATACAGATAAAGAAACCAGTCACTGATAACAAAATTGTTCCTCTGCTGGAAGGCAGTGTGCAGTGTATAATACTAAATATTCAGTGTATTCAGCTTGCAAGAATAGCTTCTGTGCAAGTAAGCAACGGACAATGTTTTCTTTTCCATCTTTTGTAATGGGAATGCAGAGACTAAAAATATTATGTTTAACAGGACCTATGCTATTAGACTCAAGCAACTAGGCCTCACAGTTTGTTTTAAAAGTTGGCTCAGTGTTGACCATAGTATGTATGCTGAGCTGATGAGCTGTCAACTCCTCAAATAATAACATTAGGTGTGCCACAAGGTTAAATATTAGAACCTTTACTATTTAAAATGTTTGTAAACAAAATGAATAGCCTCTCACCCAGCATGTCTAATGCAGTATGCAGATGACTCAACACTAATACGTGCATCCTATTTCTTCATCAAACTCCTATTAAATGACCTGCAACATTCCTTTGCAAAAATGAAAACTGGCTGAAACAATCTAAACTACTTCTAAATGCAAATAAAAGATGGATACATCTCCTCCTTTGGTTCTTTCTTCCTCAGTTGGTGGTCTGAATTTACGGAAAGCATTGTAGACTTGCAGTGACTGCACAGATATCATCTTTTTCCAAAGTGAGAAGTACTTCTAAGGAGTGCAGTTTCTTGTTTAGACTCCTAGCATTCAGCAGCGATACTTTGAACTTATCAAGAGAAGATTTTGTTACTTTGGGAGGTTGGTTATTTTGACACCTACTACAAAAGGGACTATACAGGTGGCTTAAGCCTTTGCCAGTATCCAAAAGCCTAGAGGAGACAGGTGCAGACCATCTCTAGCACACAGGATGGCCTGACAATCATGTCCTGTCAGGCTGACAAATATTGGATCCCCTTGGACTGATACCAAAAGTTAAGCCAATTGTTAAAGTCAATCATTTTTTGTTAGTATTGCGGTAACATCTTTGGTGAAGGCAGAATGTTGCTCAAGACTAGCTCATACCTCCCTGTGACACATAATCTGAGAGCTCAATTATGCTTCTCTTAATATAGTCCATGAGGTACATCTTGGGTCATTCACACCCATATGGACCATGATAGATTCATACTGGTTCTTGTGGCTGAGTGACTTGAGTGCCTGTGTGATCTAATGGGTCCTGGCACCTGATAGGCAGCTAACACTAATCTTCTTCTCCAGCCAGTGAGGGGGACATCCATGTTTCTCACTATAAAGTTTCCTATGACCAGTATGTTAGGTTTTGTGTTTTTTCCTCTTATAGGCTTCTTTGTTGAGATATTGGAGTGTGTATTATTATGTGTTCTGGTTGCTGTTTGCTTTGTTGTATGTATATCTGGTTTCTGAAGTCAGCATTTGAGAGACCTCAGAGTTTTTGTTAAGTTACTACTGAGTACCTCTGCATATGTGGGTGTATGTGTCAAATCCTTATTTAATGTGGGAAGTGATGTGTGTGCTGATGACCTGCTTGGCATTCGATTTCTCTGTTTATAGGTTCATGGGAGGTTACTAGGCTAATGGCCCTTGAGCCCTCACAAGCCTAGCCATGTTATACCCAAGTTACCCTAGTTGACCTTGGTTAGATGGGCATTAGTCACAGAGTGAGTCTATGATGAGCACCAACTACCCCTGTCCATGAGGGACATGGGCATCACCCCCAGGTTGAATTTGTGGTCACCCATCCAGTTGTCCAGGTTGTACTTTGATTAGGGTCAGTGTGGAGCTCTGCTTCATGTGAAATAGGAGAATATTCCAGAGGAGTGGCACTCTCTATGACATATCTCTGTCTCTCCAGCATGTTCTCTTAATGTCACAGGCTAGGTTAAAATCTCTGGAGCTAATGACTCTTGTCCCATTTGATTTGTAGATGTGCAGCAATTCCATTAGGGCAGGGTCAGAGACTGCCCTGTAGACTAGCACAAGTTGCCTCTCAGCAGCTTATAAGATACAGAGTACAGTGACAGGGCTTACACTCTATCCACATACAGTAAGTCATGGTATGGAGGTCCTGAATTTTCCTGGTGAGAAACCTCTATGATCTCTCCAACTGCTGCAGATGTCTGGTGAGGTACATGAAAAAGGAGGCATTGTACTGGGCTGATGAGGGTCGAGTACAGTGGGGTCATAACATCCTTAGACCTGGATGCAATGCACTTACTTATGAGATGCACAACACAGAAAGCTTCCCTTACCACTTTGGAGACATGGGGTTCAAAGTTGCTCTCAGTTTTTGTTCCTAAGTCTAAAACCACTGGGTTTGAGCGTAGGGGGCTGCTGTCAATGTTGTAATTAGCAAGGAATTCCTCTTTGCCAAAGGGATAATAATGCACTTTTTTGCATTTAGTTTTAGTCCATTGCTTTAGCACCAGTTGTTTGTCTGTGTTAGCCCCTTTTATAATTTGTTGACATCATTGGGGTCTCATAGGATCATAGGGGGTTACTAGGCTATTGGCCCTGAGGCCCTTATAAGCCCAGCCAAGAGTTTAGCCCATGTTTAGACAAGTCAGCACCCAAAGCCCCTGTCCAAATTGGGTCTCAGTGATTACACCCAATTTGCAATCATTAGTGAACTTAGTAAGCCACAGGTCATCAACTTTAACCTGGACTTCCAAGAAATAGATTCCAAACAGTATAGAGCCCAGCACAGATCCTTGTGGTACATCACTGGTAACTGATCTACTGATAGAGGTGGAATCCCCAACTTTGACAGTATGTTTTCTGTCAGTGAACCACTTGGCTACTCATCTGATTATGTAAGGCTTAATCCCTAGTTAATTTCACCAAGTCTTTTGGGTTTCTAATAACATGATGGGAATGGACCCCGTTCCTAAGTCAAAGTATGATTAAAGTTCATGAAATTAGTATGATTGATTAAAGTTCATGAAATTAGTATGGTTTCAATCTTTGATGTTAGCCAGAAGTGCTCTTCACAGCATCTACAATGTGCCCAGTAATAACTCCTTCTGCATTTCATACAGAATTATGTGTATCAGTAACATATGTAAATACAATTGTAAATTATTTTTTATAAGACCTGTTGCTCCTACTGTTGTTGGAACTGTCTGAGTATCCTTCTTCCACATTTCCATCATTTCTGCCTGCAAATCCTGGTATTTTATGACTTCGTGTCTCTCTCTACGTAAGACACTGTAATCACTGGGTGTAGCAATTTCAATGATCAATGCTACTTTTGTCTTCCTTTCATGGACTACTATATCTGGTTTTCTGCCATCTGTTTTTGGTACTGTTGGTAATGGGTGACCCCATGTGATATAGACTTCATTATTCTCTGTAATGCTTTGTGGCTGATATTTCCAGTGCTTTTCTCCTACTACAATATTGTAACATTTGTACAATCTCCAGAGCAACAGTCTTGCCACATTATTATGTATTTCAGTATGCAGTCCTTCTGCCTTTAGTATATCACACTGGCAGGAATTACTTAGCTCCAAGGAGAGAAAATGGATCATTAAACTTGGAGCATTGTTTTCACCTGGCCTTAATGATCAATTGTGAACTTTGTGTTTGGATTGGCCTTACAGCAGGGCCTATCCCTATATATATGAATGTATTGCGATACCCTGTTTTTTCACTTTTGTATTTCACTGAAGAAGGCTCTGATGAGCCAAAACCGGTTTGAAGCTTTTATGTATCAAGTTTTTTCTGTTATTGTAATTTACAATAATAGCATCTTAGGGGGGTTTTCCTTCCTTACGATAATAAATTGTTCTTGGATGTGGCTATTGCCAACACTTGCTGGCGTTTTTTTGTTGTGAAGTTTTCCTTGTTTGGCCGTGCAAGGGCTCCACGGGCACCTGCTTCTTTTTTAGTATATCACACCCAGCAACAAGATGTCTGACTGTTTCCAATTCTGTTTTACAAAACCTACATTTGTCTTTTTCTCCCACATGTTCATTGTACTTTTTAAACCAACATGTACATAGTCCACTATCTTGGGCTGTCAGTATTAACCTTTCAGCTTTTGGTTTAAATTAACCTCTCCTTAACCACTCCTGAGTTCAGCCCTGATCAACAAGAGGTCATTCCAATAGTTTTCAACTATATTTATGCATTTTCCATAGTTCTTGCCTTTTCATCTGATCCTTCACTTTATATTCTTTCTTTTGTGTTCTGACTCATTCAGTTACTGTTTGATTTTTATCTACTTCTGCTTTGATTTCCATTTCCTTTTGACACTGATATGCTTCTGCTAAACTAAACAGGGAAGTCATCTTAGACTTATTCTCCTTATGTTTTAAAACTTTTACTATGTTTGGGTCTTGTAAGGACAGCAGATATGTATGCAGTCCCATGATTGCAGATTGGTTATATTTTACTCAAGTAACCGCCCAGATGTGCAGAAGCAAATCCTGACTTTGTTTAACTACAAATGATCCTTTCTCCATATGACTTTCTTTTGTTACCCTTTTGTTCTATTGCCTTGATTGAGTTTTCTAAATGACTATAAACTCTATCAGCATCAATTACACTGTATATTTTACAGGTCATTGGAAGGCAAGTCATTGTCTATAGTTTTTAGGATAGCTTGCAGGATCACTCTTAAGCAGGATTGTTTTTCCACCAGGTTGGTGGCTGTTTGGGGTGTGCATATAAATCTAAATCTTCATGTAAAGATGTTAATACTTTGAGCTAGAAGTTAGGTACTGCATTTGGGCCTGGGGTTTTCCACTTAGGAGCTTTTCTTAACTTTCTTTCAATCTCTCTGGCTGTTACTTCATCCCATTTCATATCCTGAACATTTGAACTTCTTATTCTTTCTTTTACTTTTTCTATCCATTTAGCATTATTATATTCCACAGATGCTTCAAAAATATTTCTTCAAAATGTATCTATTTTTCTTTTTTGGTGGTGTTTAAATTACTTTTGCCTTGTTTCCCAACTCTCTGTAGATTTTTTTGGGTCATCGGTAAATTGTTTATTTTGTACTTTTCCTTTATATTTATCTGCATATCTTCTAAGTTTTTCTGCCCGTGCTGATATTTTTAGTGTATTATTTGCAATAGTTCAGGATAGATCCTGATCTGTTCTGATACTGTACATTGCGTTTATCACATCTTTTTGAGTATTTTTGTTGATCTGTTCCTTCTTATATACTGTTCTAATAGTGATACGTCATGTCTTAACTGCTTTATAATGTTCTCTGTTTGATAGTTCCATGATGGCATTTGATTTCTCTGCTTCCTTTCCCTTATTGCCCTGTGTTTCTGTGGTAAGACTATATCTGTTATTAATTTAGATAAACAGTAATATATTCTATTTACTTCTGTTATATCACATGAATCTCTATGAGCAGTCCTAATTACTGTGTTCATTTATAAAACTTCTAACTTTTGTTTTTTATTGACATTTTGTAGTCTGTTTCTTTCATTGATTGTAATAAGTCTGTCCATCTCTATTAAATCAAGCAACTTTTCTCTTAGATCATTTTCTTCTAAACTGAGAGCACATTCTTTTTTTTTTACTTATTTTTCTCAACATTATATTTGTTTTTCACCTAATCGAACAACATAATAAAATGCATACAATATGCAAAGTTAACAGTTTATATCTGTTCCTTTATGTTTATGATTTTAGACAATGAATCTTAACAATTTTATCATTTTATTAAGACATGAGGGCACCTTGTCCCTGTTGATTACATAGTTTAGTATTGTTTAATATCTCTTAAGTATTTTTATTGAGGTCTTCTAATTCTTTTTCTGAAGCTAAGTTGCCTTCATGAATATCTAATTTCATTTTGTCTATTTTAGTTTGTAGTTCTGCCAGTTCTTTATTCTAATGCTTTTGTTTGTTTTTATACCAGACTACTGCCTTCCCATATAAATATGCTTTCATTGCATCCCATATATATATGTCTGCTACCTTGTCTGTGAGGTTTAAATCTAGAAATGCTTACATCTCTGCAGTATAGTATTGTTTAAACACTTTAAGGTTTGCTGTATAGGCTGGAATTCTTATGATTGTAAGTTTTCTCTTAAAGTTAAAATCTATTTAAAAAATTATTGCATTATGGTCTGAAAAGTGGGGGTCTACTTTAATCCCACGAAAGCCAAATCGGTCGAATACAATTTGCGTGAACCATAACAAGTGAAACGCGAATACATCGAACACACTAAACCACGAAATTCAAAATCTCGATCTCTCATAGTTGGCCAACCCCACCTCCCGCAACATACTACCTACTGAAACACAGTAAAAAACAACACATACACACACTAACCAAAACCCTACTTCTAGCCCTAAAGTAAAGCACCAAAACCCTACTTCTAACCCTACACTAAACCCTACATACACAACTACACACTATCCTTAACACCTCCCTAACCCTAAGGTCCGTAACTACTGCACACTTACCCTACTGAGCTATACCCAAACAAATTAATATTCCACACACATACACTTAACAAAACCCTACATTAAACCTTACATACATTACCTATCTATGCACTTACCTTAACCAGTACCCTAACCCTAAGGTTCATAACTGTCGTACACTTACCTTACGGAGCTATTCTGCAGACGGGCCAACTATGCAAATTCGATATTTCCACTTTTGCGGTTTAGTGCATTCGACATACTCACGTTTCACTTGTTATGTGTCGCGAGAATTGTATTTGACTGATTCGGCTTTTGCAGGAATAAAGTAGACCCGAAAAGTGGCAGGTGATTGTTTTGACTTTGCTTATTTTTGCGGTAAAATCTTTTGTTATATACACTCTTTTTATTCTGGAAAAGGTGTTATGTCTATGTGAGTAATGTGTGTGAATATCAATGAATCTTGTTCAGCATATGTGTTAATGTCCATTAAGTTATATGAGATAGTAAACTCTAAGTAATTTTGATAGTGGAGATTTCTTGCTTGTGTTTTTAGCATTTGTGTCCTCTTCTTTCATTATACAATTAAAATCTCCTGCAATTATTGTATTACCTTTAGAATGTTGTATTATGTTCTCTAACTGTTGTTTGGCTGCCCTGACACCTAGTCCTGGCATTTAATAGTTGTTTACCAGGGTATAAGCCAAACCATTTATTACTATTGACATTAAACAAAACATTCATGAGTTATCATTGACTGTATTTATGATCTTGGGCATTCTCCATAAAATTGCTTGCTACACCTCTTTGCTTTTTATTATGTTCTGAACTTGCTACTAGTGTGTAAGTATGCATATTAATCTTAATGTCTTGCTGTATAAGATGTGTTTCTTGTAAAAATACTACTTGCGCTTTACATAGCTTAAGATATCTTTGTAAGCTTCATCTTTTACAGCTGTTATTTAAGCCATTGACATTGATAGAAATGCATTTCACAGTTGGACTAACTATACCTTTGTATTTAACCATTGTCCTGTTTTTGTGTTTGTACATAACCTTGTATGTGTGCTGAAAACTTTTTTACATTAATTTCATATATGTTTTAAATGCACTGGATAGACATCCATTTAAAAGGTACAAATAAAAACTCTGCATAAAAAGTGGTTTTCAAAATATAAACAACCAATCATTCCCTTCATGGGAGAAAACATACTATCCTTGAATAGGTTTACCATTCAAATGACCCCTTTTATCCCTATTCAACATCTTCCCTCATCTTTCCCAACAACAAATATAACTAAAAGCATCAAATTCTTATTGCTTGTGTGCTATCAAACTTCAGCTATTGAACTGTATAATAGTCAATTAAACACTATTACAGAGATTGTTATATGATATTACTGTCTGTAGTTAAATAAAATAGTGTAACTTTAAATACAACATTATTGTAGTATATACATCTTATATTTTATCTCACTGTATTATTTAATGTCCTATAATCATCTGTTTTCAGTATAACAGTATCTATTGCATAGTGTTGACATTTTATTTAGACAGCGCTTTATAATCAATGCATTTCCTGCTTCATTTATCACCATTGTATACATATATATCTTTTTGCGCATATGTATATTTCTGAGTAACCATTTTATTTTTAGTGTTTCTTTATGCCAGATTTATTATACAACTAAGATGACTGCTAGTATTTGTTGCAAACCCAATGTTCACACAGTCCAAGTAGGTTCATATTTCTTACTGTTAAGACAACAGAGCATTATGAAACTTAATTTGTTTCAACATCCAGTCAGGTTAATGAAAACATTTTTATTGTTGTTATAAACTGTATATTTTAATATATAACAACATTTGGACTTCTAATGTAATCTCTGTGTATAAAATAAACAGCACTTTTATATAGTACATTCATCTGTTGAGTTGAATTCTTTACATCTTTAGATTTAGGTCTGTTTGTATTCATATTATAGGCTTTCATAATGTTCTTGTTTAATAGATAAGTTATATGCAATTTTTGTGATATTTTATACTTTAGATAGTATCAGCAATAAATATGACTTTATTAAGGCTTCATCTGATTCATGTTATCTCCTACTTTTAACTTTTCTTGTACCTTGTTTTTCTCTATGAAGCACAAGAGAATCCTAAGCATTTCATAAATAATATCTGAACTCATCTTAGTATATTAAACACATCAGTATTGCTGTATGTCTTGTTTAACAATTGAACGTAATATATCCATCTCCATAGTTAATGACTGACTGTGGACGGACATCAGACTTGTTCATGTTTAGAGCACATTCTTTGTTCTCCATTTCCTGCAGGCATTCTATAGAAAGTTCTAGAGTGTCTTCCTATTCCACATTCTCTTCATTGCTCTTTCCTATTGGAACTCACTGGCCTATCACTCTACAACACTGACTGCATTAAAGTCGCCACATTTTCCTGTTCTTCTCTTGCTGTGCAACTCCAGCTGAACTTTTTGTACCAGTTTCCTATGGAAGGCTCCAAAATATCTTCATATGGCAACTGATCAGATGTTTGCCACTCCACTGGCTTCTCCTTAATTTGGGGATCCATTGTTCTTTCCTGCTGCGATATTATCAGAGTTAGATTTTCTATACTAAATCCTTCGCTTTGCAGGTAATCCATAACCTCATTTTCTATTTCTTTAACTTCTGCATTACTACTCCTCTTTTCTACTTTTCCTCTTTGATTTCTTATTTTTTGTATTGTAAGATTATCCATATCCAGAGGCTTTTGCCTGTATTTCTCTTGAAATATCTTTGGTGATGCTCTTTTTGTATTGATTAGTTTTGCCTTCTCTTTTGCATAAATATTGCACCATATTAAATCACTTTTCTTTCCCATGTCCATATTTCTTCTTGAGATGTCTCCTTTTCGTCTTGTTTCTCCCTCCTTGAGGGGCTCATTGTTCCAGCATGCTGTGATATAACCTGTGTTAGAGTTTCTACACTAAATCCTTCACTTCATAGGTATACCATATCTTCTGCTTCTATTTTTTAACTTGTACTGTACTAATCTTCTGTTCTACTTTTTCCTTTTCTGATCTTATGTTTTATGCTGTGAAATGTTCTACATGCAGGTGCCTTGGCCTGTATTTCTCTTTGAATATCCTTGGGGTTGATTTTTTGTATTGATTAATTTGGCTTTCTCCTTTGCATAAATATTGAACCTTATCAGATCTCTCATTATTTCCCATATCCATATTTCTTCTTCTTCAGGTGTCTCCTTTTCCTCCTGTTTCTCCTTACTTGGGGGACTCATTGTTCCATCATGCTGTCATATAACCTGTGTTGGACTTTCTACATTAAATCTTTGACTTTGCATGTATTCTATAACTTTAACTTCTATTTTTTAACTTCTGCTTTACTAATGTTCTGTTCTATATTCCCTGTTTCTGCTCTTATTTTTTTGTATTGTGAAATTTTCCATCGCTGGATATTTCTGCCTGTATATCTGTTTGAGTATCTTTGGGGCTGCGTTTTTGTATCGATTAATTTGTCTTTCTCATTTGTGTAGATATTGCACCATATCAGATATCTCTTTCTTTCCCATGTCCATATTTCTTTTTATAACTCTAAAAAAATCTTTAGATTTTGTTCTTTATATTTCCACACTTCCTCAGTCACTTCTTTTTACAAACAGCTCAAGGTTTCTTGGTCTGTATAATGTTTTTCATAAATCTGCTATATTAATGAACACAACATTTTATTTGAAGCTTCTGACAATTTTTCTTGTGCAAGTATTTTTCTTTCCTCTATTTCTCTCTTACTCTTTTTTTATACCTTATCTGTGGAAATTCTAGTCTTCTTACACAGTAGTAACAATTCATCATTTCTTTGTTATCCTCAACAGTCCACTCTATCATCTTTATGGCTCTTTTTTGGCCTATCAGTTTTTGTGATTTTTTTTTTTGGACTACTACATCTTTCTACAATGGGGGCCATCTTCCCCATACACCTGGCCTAGCCCCATTGTATGAATGTTTCCATTTCTTGATAATTCTACACTGTCATTTTTTCCAGCCTTGGCACCAGTGTGCCTACCAGGACTGGGCACTTTTTTATCATGGATCTTGTGCACTCAGCTATCTTTTTTATTTTTTTAACCTTATTCTGTCCGTATAAAACACAGTATATATACAAGTGTCATCTTGGTGAGATTTTGTGAAAAACAGGGTCCACCTTATGAAGGTACTCTCCAAGACTGAAGATGAATTTGATTCCAACAATACTACTTTCCTTTGCTTGCTGATTTATCAATTCTTCAGTTTCTCAATAATATCTGAGTGGGAGATTATGTCAAAAGTCTTGGCTACATAGAGATAGGCAGTATGCACTGTCTTACCTTCATCCATGGCTTTGGTGACATTCTCAAATAAGTCTACCTGGTTTAATAAGCATGATCTACCCTTAACAAATCCAAACTGGGTCAAGAGTTTGAAGGTCGTCTATGTTCTTGTTGATAAGGTCCATGATGATTATTTCCATGGCCTTGCAGATGAGGCTGATTAGACTTATAGTTCTATAGTTCACAGGGCCAGTTGATAGGCCCCCTTTGTGCAAGGGGATTACTGTTGCTGTTCTCCACTCTGCTGGAACAAAATCAGTTCTCAGGCTATAGTTAAAGACAGCGCCAAGTAGTTCCTCTAGGTCTTGTTTTAGATGGCAAAGTAAGCAGCCTGGGATGTTATTTGGTCCCACTGAGGCCATGTTTTTGGCCTTAGAGACCACAGATATGACCTAATGACTAGAGATACTAAGCCAAAAAACAGTTGCTGGAATGGTTTGAGGAATGGCATGTGGGGACAGGGGGTGATATTTGTGTCAAATCTGTCAGCAAGCAGGTTGGCAATTTGCTCAGGTACAATATGAGTGGTACCAACTACTACCAGTTTGACACATAGCTTGGCATTCCCTTTTAGATTTCTGATGTAGTTAAAGAATGCCTTAGGATTATCCTTAGCTAGGGATACTATTTTAGTTTCATAATTAGCTTTAGAGGTCTTTACAAGATATCTGATTTTCTTGTTCAAGCTGTAGAGGGAATTCTTCCTCAGCTGGGTCAGTTCTGTCTTGTTCTCAGACATTAGTTTCTTCCTCTTGTTATATAACCTCTTTATACTTGAGGTCCACCAGGGGAGGTTTGTTTTTCCGGGAGGACCTGGTCTTGATACAGTCAGGTACAGCTGAGTCTATACAGTTGCTTAAGTGTTTAAAAAGACTATTTGTGTACACCTCTGCATAGGAGTCATTGTTGACTGTGTTTGCAAGGGGTTTGAAACTTTTTATAACATTGCTTAGTAGGCTATAGTTTGTTTTCAAAAAAATGTTTAGTTTTATTTTCCCTGTAGGGATGTCAGGTCTGATAGTTACTTTGAATAGCACTGATTTATGGTCCGACCTTACCAAGGAGGGTACCACATGGGGGGGGCAGTGATCCCCCACACCATGTCCTCCCCCATGTCTAGGACATTTGAGCCCCTTGTCAGGGTGCAAACAATCTATTCCAGAGCAATTGTACAGAAAAAGTACAGGAACCTCTGTGCAATCATGTTTGTGCTCATGTATGTCACCCAATCAGTGGAAGAATAGTTGAAATCACCCATAACCAAGGTGTTAGTCTGTATGGTGAGTGACATGAGGGACCTATAGCTAACAATGATGTAGTAGGGTACTTTGCCTATAGTTAATTGGGCCTGGTGTAGCTCAAGAGAGTCATACTATTTATCCAGTCTAGAAGTGCACTTGGCTTTAATGAAGATGGACACACCACCACCTTTGGTTCCTTCATACTCGTTTTGAGGTCTGAATGTGTGGAAGGCACTGTAGTCTTGAATGGCAAGGGTGTGCTCTGCAGGGTTGAAGCATGTCTCAGTGACTGCACAGATGTCCATATCTTCCAGGGTGAGGAGGGCCTCCAGGGAGTGCAGTTTCCTGTTTATTATCCTAGCATTAAGCAACATAACCTTGAATTTGTCTCAAGCAAATTTTGTTATGTTGTAAATTTTTTGTTTTCACATAGCCTATAAAAGGCACTATGGGGGAGGCAAGAGTCTTTGCCATTATCAGAAAACCTAGAAGAGACAAGTGCAGACCATCTCTGGGAAAGCAGTGTGGTCTGTCGACCATGTCTTCCCAGGCTAACAGATACTGGATCCCCCTAGAATGACACCAGAAGCTAAGCCAATTGTTGAAGTCTGTCATTTTTTGTCTAAACTGTGGCATCATCCTAGGTGAAGGTAGATTGCTGATTATGGCTAGAGTCATACCTGCCTGGGGCACATAATCTGAGAGTTCAGTCATGTCTCTCTTCATATAGTAAAAAAAGGTGTATCTCAAGTCATTTACCCCACCATGGACTATGACAGAGTTATAACAGTACTTCTTATTGAGTGACTTGAGTGCATGCATAATTTGATGGATTCTGGCACTTGACAGGCAGTTGACTGTGACCTTCTCCTTATCCAGCCTGGTGAGAGGGATATCTGTGTGTCTCACTGTGGAGTTGAATATGACCAAGACATTAGGTTTTGAGGTGTTTTACCTTATTTTTTTTATTCACTTTGCAGTATGTGCACATGGTCTGATCTTTTGGCAGGCTTGTAGTAAGTACATCTCTTAGTAATTACATCTCTTACATACAGTATTTGTTAATTTTAGGAGTAAGTGGTTGTCGGTATACAAGAGGCAATTACTACATTGCCTCAGGATGCCCATGTCAATCAGGTTGGTTGGAGAAATGATGGGAAACTGATTGTCCATTATAGCAGGTTTATACAGTAAGTACTGTTAAAGAGTAGGCTAGTTAGACCAGTTTTTACTCTAGGATTAACAAAGAGGCTTATTCTACTGAAGGTTAGGGGTGGAAAAACTGCGACAATGTACAGCTGAGTTGGCCACAGTGCAGCAGGGAAGCTTGAGAGGGTACCACTGATAGATGTCTAGGGAGAGTCTTGCTTCCATTTTCATAGTATAACTACATCTCTCACATATAGTTTTTGCTTGTTTCACAATTAAGTGATTGTCAGTATACATGAGACACTTGCTACATTGCCTCAGGATGCCCATGCCCATCAAGCTGTTACAGAGATGGTAAGAAATTGCCCACCCATGATATCAGGTTCTTACTGTGGGTTTTATCAGGGAAAGGAATGGGTTAATTAGACTGGACTCTGCTAGTAGCACAGAGACTATGAGTAGGAACTATACTTTGTGTAATCTCCGATTAACCAACAGAAAGTTGAAACTCAGTGCGCAACTTAGTTGCTCATAGAGCAACAGAGGGCTGGGTATGATTTTGGTGATAGTTATTCTAAGGGAAATTTTACGTTCAAGGCATTTGCATCTATCCAGGGCAATGCACAGTGGTGCAGCGGTTAACGTTGTCGCCTCTCAGCAAGAGGTTCTCCGGTTCGATTCTCGGCTGGGGTGCCTTCTGTGTGGAGTTTGCATGTTCTCCCTGTGTTCGCGTGGGTTTCCTCCGGGTACTCCGGTTTCCTCCCACATTCCAAAGACATGCATCTGGAGCATTTCTCCCCGGGCCTCCGCTGAAAACAGGCTCTGTGGAACCTAGTCGGACATTCCCGGTCAACAAATGTTAAATAAAATAAATAAATAAATAAATGCTAATTGTCCTTGTGCAGAGAGAAGCTTTGCACAAATGAGTCTTATACACAGGCAAACTGGGACAGATTTTAAGCCAATTACCAATCAGGAGAAAACACAATAAGCCTTCCACAACAATATGCAACTCATATAGGTTTAGATCAGCACACTTCTGCCACAAGAGTGCAAAAAAAAAGTTTTAATGTAAAGTGGCTGCTTCGGAAGGCCAAGTGTAAGAAGACCACACAAACTAGATACAACAGCACTGACTATTTGATACAATGTAATAAATACTTAAAGCAGTAGTAGAACGGTACATTTTATGTATTGATCTATTTATTTATGTATAAAGTGCAGTAAGTACAGCAAATATCACAGGACACTAGTAAAATGCAATTGCAATTATCACTACAGGTGCTAAATAATACTTATTTTCATCTTTTTAGCAGAGGAATGCCTTAGCTGTAAGCAGCTTCACTGGAACTCTCTGGCTTAGCCACTGAACAATGAGCAGTTCTGAGCAATTAAGCCAAAACCCGTGCAAATGCAAGGCTTACATATAGGCAAAAAGGAACAGGTTTTAAGCTAAGTACCAATCAGGAAAGCACACATTAGGCCTTTCACCAGCAATCCCCAATTCAGGTAGATTTAGATCAGCACATCTCTGCTACAAGAGTGCAGCAAAAACCCTCTTAATGTAAAATGTCTGGTTTGAAGACCAAGTGTAAGAAGACCACACAATATAGATTCAACAGCCCTGACTAGCTGATACAAGGTAATAATCACTTAGAGCACCAAAAGAACAGTCCAGTTTCTATATAAAGTGCAGCAAATACAGTAACATTTCATTTAGTTAATTTGTTAAAATGCTTTTTTGTGTATTTGAGTATTTCACTTTTGCAAAGTTTACTATAAGCCCTTCCATGCAGCCATACCCAATAGGATATGGTCAAACTCAATCAGATTTTGATGCATTCCTTACTTATGTAGGACTAATGACTTTAGCCATCACATAAAGACAAGTGAGTGTTACTTTCTTAGTAATGGAAAGGTAGCCATAAAATGAAAATAATACAAAAAAATAAGATAAACGGGAGATTGTATTTCATTCAGTCACTACAAACTTCTGTCCTATGATGAATAATGCTTATTATCCTTTCCTATAACTATTATTGCCTCCATCTTTTTGCAAAGAACTGCTACCCTCCTGCAATCTTCCACAGCAGAGACACCTCTATTCTATTGCTGTAAGGATATTTAATGATGTCTGGATTAAGTATTATTTCACTTTGTTATATGTTAATTTGGTAAAGTAAAATGGTCCTTCTTGGACAGTAATGACCAAAAGCATAATGGCAAGGATAAATACAATATAAGTAGATCAATCGGTGTGTGTGTGTGTGCGTGTGTGTGTGTGTGTGTGTGTGTGTGTGTGTGTGTGTGTGTGTGTGTGTATATATATATATATATCGGTTCACTACAATATATCGAATGGCCAAAATACCGACGCACAATATACTGAGACCACAAGACCGAAGTTACAAATACCCAGAAATGCACAATACCGAACTGCAGAATCTCGACAACCCAAAATACCAAAAAAATGCCAGTGTGACGAATGTAAATACCACAACAGTGCCAGAAACACGTAAATGTAACCAAACTACATTCACCTCGTCCAGTGTGCATATAAAGAAGTTCAACACATTGTGCAAGTACTTCAACAAAACTTAGCACTTCAGTGTTACAATTCTGTATTGCTTATCTGGTAATTCACACTTGTTTTTTTCTCTAGATGGTATACGATATGTAGCCCTCAATAACCAGTACATCTTTCCCTTGTTGCGACTTCATTTTCTTGTATAATTGCCCAATAACACCAAGCACACTGTAACATTCCTCTGACATGTTTTTTTGCATTCCCGTTGTACATCTCCTTAAAGTGTATGAGCACCTTTAATAGTAGCTGAGACATTTCCCTATGCTTCAACATGTGAATTAAACTATCTACCTTCTTGTAAGCTCTAGTTACACCTTTTTCGGGATTCTGCAGTTCGGTATTGTACATTTCCGGGATTATGTAACTTCGATCTTGTGGTCTCGATATATTGGGCGTCGGTATTTTGGCCATTCGATATATTGTAGTGAACCCATATATATATATATATATATATATATATATATATATATATATATATATATATATATATATATATATGGTTCTACCTCACTTCGACGACACGCCGGAACATCGACACGGAAATCGCGAGCCCCAGAAGATCGACAGCGCAGAAGACCGACGCGACGGGACCTAGAAGATCGACAAGCAGAAGACCGACCTGACGGATGAAAGCACCGATGCCGAGGATGCCGAAATCTGAAAAGGCTGTGTAAGTATGCGGTAGTGACAGACGTTAGGGTGCGAGTAAGGTAAGTGTGGATAGGGGTGGGTTAAGTGAGTTAGGGTTAGGGAGCGGGTCAGGTAAGTGTGCTGTAGTGATTGTGTTTGGGTTAGGGGCGGGATAAGTGAGTTAGGGTTAGGAGCGGTCAGGTAAGTGTCGGTAGTGATTGTGTTTGGGTTAGGGGCGGGATAAGTGAGTTAGGGTTAGGGAGCGGGTCAGGTAAGTGTGCGGTAGTGACGGACCTTAGGGTTAGGGTTTGGGTTAGGGATGTAGGTAGTTGTGTATGTGAGGTTTAGTGTGGGTTTGTAGGGATTTTGGTGTGCTTGTGTTGTGTATGTGGTTTTTGGATGCGGAATGTGTTTTGTTTGTTGATTGTAGTGTGTGAAGTGTATGAGGTTTCGTGTTTGTGTACCGTCGGTTATTTCGTTGTCGGGCATGTGGAATTTCGTGTTTTTGTACTGTCGGTTATGTGGTTTCGGTGATTGCGTTGTCGGTGTTTTGGTGTTTCGTTTATGTGAGGTAGAACTGTATATATAAATATATATATATATATATATATATATATATATATATATATATATATATATATATTTATTTATCCCTTTGCATAAGGAGGTTCTTCTTTTCAAATAATTGAAGAATTATAGATTACAATGAAGTAGTAATGAAGAGAATTTTTAGGGTGAAGAAAAAGTAGTAACCATTAAGTGCCTTATTCAGTCAGTTAATTGTTAATTGTTTATTCACATGCCTGTAGATATGGGCAAGTTGCAATACTAAACATATGCAGATTAACATAGACAACTAAGAAAAATGAGTAGAAGAACACAGGATAATACATCAGACATGTACACAGAAATTAAAATTAAGGAGTTAGACAGAGGAGGGGTCCCTGACATATCTGTGGAAGGGGTGACTTTTAAAGCAATACAGGGAAACCTGCCAACAATGCTGCTGTGAAGTGAATTGTACAGGTCAGAAGTGTGAAAGGAAGGGGACCTCAGTCAAATGAGCTATCAGCTGAACTTGTGATTCATCAGTAGACCTGTGGGAGCTAAGTATAGTAAGCATTGTGGGCCAGTAGGCAGCAAAAGCCCTTTTAAATGTAACAAGTATAATACAATGTCAGTGCCCCCCCCTACACACATCCACACACAGGCTTTGTATTCTCTACTTACCACATGCAGTCATAACCACTACTGCACTATCCAAGAATCTGAGTGTGCCAGAGCCAGGGGATCTTATTGTGTAGAGTGGGAAGTCTGTACAACATTGCAGTGGTCAATAAGATCCATTGATGATTAAACTAAGTTCTGGGTATGAAGCTAGATAATGCTACCTTGGGAAAATGGACAAAAGTGAAAGAAGATGTAAACGCAAGAAAAATAACAAGAGATCAAGAAAATGGAAAATAGACTTATAGTGGGCATAATAATAAAGTGATTACTTACTAATAAAAATATATCAGATAACACAGTCATGCAGTGAGCAGTATTATAATTTCAAAGGAAAAGATTTTCTGAAGCACTTCTCAGTATGGGTGCCTTCTGTGTTGTGTCAGCGTCTGCATGTATTCCCTGTGTTTGAGTGGGTTTTCTCTGCATACTCCATCTGCCACATACCAATGATATGCAGTAGATGGATTGGGAACTGTAAATTGTCCATAGGTGTGTATGTGTGAAAAGGAGAAAAAAATGTCTGGCAATCTAACCCCATTCCCTAATTGTTTAGAAAACTTTGTGGACAACAGTGGCTGCTCATGGGATTACTATAAAAGTCAGATGTGACATAGCAGCATTGAATGTAAGGAAGATCCTTAAGTGAAACCATGTTTCACATATAAATACAGATAATTTTAATCTTTAGCTTTTTTCTGAAATCCTCTCATCACTGACCTGCAGTGACAAGTATACCCCAGACTGGCCTGCTCTGTTGCTTAACCTCTTACCTGACAGGCAAGAACTCTCTTGGTGAGTATGTACTTGCCTTCTCACACTTCAGCATACCACTCGACCTGCAGTAGGAATACCCAGCTAAAAATGTCAACATCTGATTAGCATAACATTTGAATACCAAATAGCACATAATTCTTCCCACTTCCGTTAGGAGTATGGGATACTACCCAGAAACACATGTTTAAAAAACAGAGCGACAAAACAATGAAACAAAATATAAGTACATTATCAGAGATATTGTAAAATCTGTAGACTTTAATGAACTGTATTGCAAACTTCTACCACACAAGGTCTTTTTTATATATGAGTAACAAGGGGTTGCAAAATGTGTGCCCTCTTTCTTTAAATTATTGGTGCCACTTGTTTGTTGTTCATGTAGTTTGGCTTTCTGTATACTAGGCAGCTTCAAAAATCACATTTGATGAGAAAGATTCAGAAAACTGTGCAAAGGGGTAAATCAAGTCTGAAAATAGGGGCATACCTCCAGAAATAGGGATATCTTGTGGACAGGCAAATCAGGACTGAAAATAGGAATGCCCATCCAAAACAGGGATAATTAAGAAGTCTGTTTCATTGTAAGAAGTTTATCATTCCATTCCTCATCTAAGCAAGCATGTATTAGCACTAACCATGTTCCTTCTGATGTCTCTGCATGACTCCTGCAATTCACAGTGGAAGCCTGCTGCCTCTGTTTTACATGCCAGTTACTTGTTGCAGTTCTTCAATTCACCAGCAGGGACATTTTTTCAATAATGATTATAAACCCCATATCACACACTCAAGGTAGATGAGCCAACAGAAGACAAGTTTTTATCTGGAAAGATGTCTGCTTCAAATTCAGCAAGTCAACACATGGGTTACCAACACTATATAGACATCTTGTCGCCATGACAGTGGACCAGCCTTTTTATTATTACACTTTTAAATTGCTTGACATTTTCAGCATATAAAGCATTCTAAATAGTCAGATGTCAGCTCTGTGGTCAGAATTATAAAACCTTCACTGAGATTCAGTTCTCATGGTATCAGTTGGTGATTTTAACACTTGAGGAGTTGGAGGCAAAGGTGGGAGAGTGTTCACACCTGTCCTGGTAGAGGAATTCAGCAACCTTGCTACTGTACTGAGAGAAAGGACACCACAGCAGGTCTGGCAACAGCATGTGGAGTATGACAGGTGTGTATAACATAAGACAAGCGACGTGCTACAGCCTGGGTCAGGTATGCATGGAAGTGTATTCATTCTGGAGGCTAGCAGTGTAGCTGTGCCTCTCAGCTGCTGTAGTAAATGGGGTAGGACAAAAATCACAAATGCCCTTTGATATGCCTGAATGATGCCCCCTTCCTCTGAAGGATATTTCCCTCACCATACTTCAGAAGTCTAAATGGGCAGAGATGCCCTGCCCTGGTGGTGTACAGTGGAAATGTTTAGGCAGAGCAGGGGGAAGGGATTGACAGCAAGCATAAACAAAGAAAAGCTCATTACCTCATTCAACCTAATACAGAGAGAACATTTGAGAAGGCCAATCCACTTAGTTTCTTAACCCTGAATTATCTTTTGTTCCTCCTTTCTCCCTTTCCACTTTACTAAAAAAAAAAAAAAAAAAAAAAAAAAAAACACTTTGCTAGAATCTACCATTGTTAGAACCTCCTTGTCTTCTGACTGAGTGTGCTTCTTAAACAACTTGGAAACATAGAGCTGATAAGTATATTTTCTGGCACTTTTTAACTGTTCAGTGTTGAATAAAACAATAATTGAATTCAGTTCAGAATACCATTTGAATAAATTGCATGTATTTAAACTATATTTGCTTTAATATTGCTACAACTCAAGTGCTCTACCTTGCACTGCATTTGAATTGTTTTTAGTGCTGTTTTAGCAGATTTTCTGTAAAAAAAAGTTCTAAGCTTGTTTCCTGCCATTCTGTAACTGGTCTAGTTCAGATACAGATTTTCTGTATCCAGGACTGTTTGTATGCTTCTGAGCCCCCACCCTCAAGCCTTTCTGTGTTGGAGGGAAGACTTTTAGCTTATCAATGGGAGTGGTAAGCACTAGGTAGCCTATCTACCACAAGAGGGGTGGTTTCTGGCCCAGAAATTGTAGTTTGTTGGCCATTTGGGCAGTTTTTCCATCTCTTTCAACTTTCTGGTTTAAAAGCCCACATTTGCAATTGTTTCCCACCTTTCCTGTAACTAGTCTAGTTGAGATACAAATTTGCTGTATCCAGGACTGTTTGTAAGCTTCTGAGTGGTGCCAAAATTCTTCTTTTCAATTTTTCCCTTAAATCTGCTAGTTCTCTCCTCTGCTGCACTTTTACTAGCTTGTTAGTCTAGCACTTTACCAGACTTCTTGTAGCAATTATTGTAGCACACAAAAGTGCTACCAGCACTAAATGGTCTACAAGGAAACAGCTCCAGTATTTATTGTTAATGCCCACCCCTCCAAGCATGTTTAAAGGTCAGTTCCCTGTGCTTTCTCCTATTAACCTGGTGAACTTGGGCATCATGAGACAATGTAGCAACTGCCTCATGTACACTGACAGCCCTCTCCACTTACCTCCCAACATTCAGACTTGCAAGAGATGCACGTATATATCCAAATTGAAAGCCACGCACTCTCCAGCCATGACCGGAATAGCTGGTCAACAAGAGAAAGTCAACACCTGCACCACACCACATGGAACACATAGCCCTCCAGTACACACACCAGCACTACCTTCACATAAAAACACAAACCACACTCCCATCTTCGTGGAGGCTCTCAATAAAAATCTACCCAAACAGCAGAGGCCTCCAAGGCAGAAATGCACTCGACCATCACAACACCATATTAATCATAAGACACATAACTCTCCTAAGTAGTGTGCCACTCAACTAAAGCCCCTAAGACAAAATAGCATGCCCAACACACTAGTCATAGGTGACTCAATAGTGAGGCACACTGATGTCCCACTCACTAGGTTTTATAAGGAAAAAGTAACAGTCAGCTGCCTGTCAGGTGCCAGGATACACCACATGATGCACGCACTCAGGTCCCTCAACAACAGGGACAAATATGACTCTGTCATTGTACATGTGGGTGTGAACAACCCGAGATGTACCTCCTTGGACTACATGAAAAGGGACATGGAGGAGCTGTCGGATTATGTAGCCCAGGTGGGTATGACCCTACCCCTGAGCAACATCCTACCATCACCCTGAATGATACAACAGTACAAGCATAAAATGATTGATTTTAACAACTGGCTAGGTTTCTGATGTCATTCCAAGAGGATCCAGAATCTGTCTGCCTGGGATGACATGATTGACAGACCTCAATGCTTTGCTAGAGATGGCCTACATCTGCCACCCCTGGAGTTCCGGATACTGGCCAAGGCTCTTGCCACCCCTATAGTGCCTTTTTTAGGCTGTGTTCCAAAGACCAAATTACCACCATAAAAACCACTAACAAATGCAATCTAAGGGTCACACTGCTCAATGCTAGAAGTTTAAATCTCAAAATGCACTTGCTCGAAGCACTCCTTAAAATGGAGAACATCGTCATTTGTGCTGAAACAGAGACTTGGTTCAAAGCAGCAGAAAGCATCCCTGCATTACCAGGCTATAACTCATTCCACACCTTTCGGCTCCAGAACTTGGACCAAATCTCCAAAGGCAGTGGTGTTTCCATATTAATAAAGGATGCACACAACTCCGGACTAGTAGCCCAACATAACGCATCAGAGATACTTTAAGTGCAGCTAACACTGGGTAAGACAAGGATTCAGGTCATAGCCTGCTATTTAGGTCCCCGACCATGTCCCAAGACTCACACTCTACGTTCATAAGCACCCTGGAGAATATTAGGGCCCAACTAACACTCTCATACTTGGCAACTTCAGCTACCCCTCCATTAACTGGGAAAACTACTCGTGTACCAATACGCTTGCCCAATGTTTCCTGGAATTCATCAATTCCAATGCCCTGGACCAGCTCATTCTTACTCCTACAAGAGGTAGTAACATCCTTGACCTGGTCATTACTAACATGGGTGATCATTGCTCTACACTAATAGTCAACTCCTCCCTGGTTAGATCCAACCACAATCTAATCACCTTGGAATCCCCCCCCCCCCCCCCCCGCAAAGGTAACCACCATGAAAAACTTCGACAAAGCTGACTTTGGGCTCCTAAAAACTTCACGGCATCCATGCAAATGGAGAATAGTTGCATGATTGCCGAATCATACACTAATGCACTGTACGAACACATACACAAATGCATGGATCTCGTCATACCCCAATAGAAACAAGATGCTCTCCTCCAAATAAGGAAGCGAATATGGTGGTCCCCTGCCATAAACAAACTTTACAACAGAAGGAAGAATCTAATGTGGAATAAGGTGAAGTCCCAAGAGTGGGAAAACTCCCTTATCAGCCTCAACAAAAAGTTGAGATGCCTCATCAAATCCTCTAAAGTTAGCTATGAAAACAGAATTGCAGCAGATAGTAAAGACAACCACAAGGCCTTCTATAGTTATGCAAACCATCTCCATGGCAATACCCAGATTTGCTCTGAGCTACTGCACAATGGTACCTCCTATACTGAGCCAACAGATATTGCCAATATACTGGCCGACAGATTCAGTGTCAACTTTACCCCCCCCCCCACAAATTACCAATCACAATACAAGTAGATTGCCAGGAACCCAGTATTACTGCTGCACAGGTTAAAACAGCACTGTCCAAGGCCAAGAATACAACTTCTATAGGACCTGACAATATCCCTGTCTGTGTTCTACATGAACTACAGAGTGAACTGGCACCACACCTGTGTGCCCTGTTCAATCCCAGCCTCACCTCAGGCTTTGTCCCTACTGAATGGTGCACTTCTGCAGTCATCCCTATCCACAAAGGAGGAGCGACTACAGACCCTGGGAACTATTGCCCCATTAGTAGGGTTGCCAACTTTTCATGTCAAAAATTCTGGACATGTATATGAAAGCAAAATGCGGTACCCCCCCCCCCCCCACGCATACAGTACCCCCCCCCACATGCAGCCATTCTGGTGTTGCATCACTTGGCTATCTCTCCATTTCTTCCCAGTTGCCATAAATACTGTTCAAAACTCTGTGTGCATACTGTTTTCTGCTTTACTTCTGCAATGATTACAGATATTTGGATTTAATGTAAAACGTTTATTTCAAATTTTGCAGCACAAACACTAATAGACATTTGCTAAACAAGCAATACAGTCTCTCATAAACAGACATAGCTTTAATACTTCTTTGCCTTTAAAACTCACATTCACTGAAACAGCACTGAAACCTACGTTCAAAGAAAATGCATCTGGCCAGTGGTGGATTAAGTTGACCTTTGGGTTTTTTTAAATCATAGGCCCCTTGCACACATTTTTAAAGCCATGAAAAAGTTCTTTGATTCATCTTCCTAATCGTATTACATTTTAATACATAATAACAGCTGGCAGACATAAATTAGAAGCCATCAAAGCTTTAAGACTGGTACGCTCATGCTCATGTAGAATCTCTAATGAAACAAAGCTGGCATATTACTGATACACTTAAATAGCAGAATTGCTCTAATCATAATAATGTCAAGTTATATGGAACTGCCTTAGTGTAAGGAAGGAGTTAATATGGGTGCCCGAAGCTGCTGAAGGGTGGGAAGAGACAGAGGGCAAGAGGAACACTTACTGATTTAAAAAGCATAGCATTTTTAAGCTATTTGCTACCATATCAGAAGCCTATAACTGATAGAAGCTGTATAGTGTCAGTACAAGATGAATTAACAATGACAGCAGCATAGAAATGTTATGCAGAAATGCAAGTAAAGGTAGCACTGAACCTGGTTGTTGTATTATCCAGTAGCATCAGTGATGAGATTAGCACAGCATGGCATTTGAAACCATCCATTGCTTTAGCCTATATCATGGTCTGCTGAAAGAGGTTTATGAAGCCTTCCTCAGTAAGTTGTGGGTTTGAGTATGCCAGTCATAATATCATCATTTACAATTTGGAATAAGGCAATTAATCCAGGCAGAAATGTTTAACACAGATTGCATCTTTGCAAAAACTAACTAAAATTCCCAGAAGCACACAACTGAGAGACCTGAATAAGCTGCAGCCTAGTGATGGGGATAAGCTAAAATGTCAGGCTGTAATATGATCATAGATATTAAAAGCACTTTTTTGTTAGGCTGCCCATCACCTGAACCATTACATGCTTGGTAGAAATGACTTGCAGCAAAAACACACTTTGTACTGTGCAGATCTATATTCCTCTTATGAGGTCTGTAAACAACCAGTGCCAAACTGCAGCAACACAAGCTTTCTGAAACATTGGATTTACTAGTAAGAGTGACAATATACTCTTGGATAATGATATAAAAATTTACTCCTGGAATAGTAAGGACTTTTTGCAAATATATTTTGAACATTAGTGTCACATGGCCTTGTGCGCATATACTCACAGCCAGAAAACAGATACTGTAGCCTTCTGCCAGGTCTTCTAAAGAAGTTTACAGTAAAAAAAAAATCAGGGAATTCAGATAGAATTTTGTGGAGACACACTTATTAATGCCAGTCCAAGTCCAAGTATTTGAATGAATTTCAACTCTAAAGTACATGTCAGAACAATGTTTGCATTGGTAGATAGAGTCCAGTGCTCTCATACACACCCCGTATGCAGTAACAGAAATGTTGTCTTGAATGGTGAAAGAAATTTATTTTTTATTTCTGGTCTAATAAGAACTTAGTGCACATATATATTATGAATATGACTTTTGTACTTCCTTGTGAGTAATGGTCACCTACCCCCCAAGTAAAAGGTGGGTGTATTGCCAGGCTGTGGCAACACAATCCTCTAAAATGTTAGATATATTAACCGTATGAAAATGGCCATATGCTAGTTCCCTTAAACCAATTCACACTAAAAATCCAGAGAGTTCTAATAGGGTACTTGAGTACAAAACACCCACATAAATACTGTCCCAGATGACTATGCATTCCCCTTTAGAGAGGGTACATCAAATGTGACAGTGAAGTCTTCACATAAATAAGATAGCCATATTGCTCTTTGACAGACACTGCTGCCCAACAAGCCTCATCAGTAATCATGCAGAAGTAATGCTATAGGTGCTCTTTTTTTCATATATCAACTACCCCTCAAAAAATGTTAGATACTTTTCTATACACTTCTGATTTCTCATTGATAAGTGAATGAAAAACATATGGCTAACTTTCAACTTGCAGCTTTTAGACACACACACACACACACACACACACACACACACACACACACACACACACACACACATTGCTCTTAACAAGCCTTATTATTTCTGACGGTGATAATGTGATGACAGTAACAGCACTACTTGTTAGACTGTGTGTTAAATTTATAGTTGTAAACATTTTGCCAATAAGCATTGAAACAAAACACATGAACCAATAATGACAAAACTGCCCAATTCAGAACATTTCAACCATAAATGGCTACTCATACTTCTCTCATTAAAATCCACCAATATCAGTCAATATGCACAATCTCTGCAGAAGTAAAATGTCATCTAAATAATTCCACATTAAAGAGATCTGCAACTAATGAAAAGTTGCTGCTAGCAAACAATTTTATACTTCAGTGTTTCATCTACAAATGTGGGTGGCCGCGGTGGTGCAGTGGTTAGCATTGTCACCTCACAGCAAGAGGTTCTCAAGTTCTATCCTTGGCTGGGGTGCCTTCTGTGTAGAGTCTGCATGTCCTCCCTGTGGTCGCGTGGGTTTCCTCCGGGTGCTCCGGTTTCCTCCCACATCCCAAAGACATGCTGTAGGTGGATTGGATACTCTAAATTGGCCCTAAGAATGAGTGTGTGCATGTGTGTGCCTTCTGTGGAAGGTTGGGTTCTGGGCTGGCAACTCGAAACTGTAAAACTCCACTGCCAGTCATGAGCGGACAGTTGATCCGCTGTGGCGACCCCTAACCGGGAAAAAGCCGAAAGAAAGTGTTTCATCAACAAATCAATGCATGCTGCCCTTGAAGAATTGATTGCCTATGTTACATTAAAAATGGTAAGCTGGTAATATTTTAATAGGAAATGGATGGCAAACTGAAAACAGGTTCATAGTTACTAGGCATCATAGGAGGACATACTCAGGACAGCAGCACCCTGCCCCATTAAAGTACAACACAGTATGAGCTTGAGCCATCTATATGCTGTGGGAGTAGAGCCCACACCTACAGCCTTCTAGATCAATGTACAAGTATGCTTTGAACAAAGGAGTCTTACCTCAGTTAAAGGTTAAAGCTGAGGAAAAAAAAAAACGGAACTTGCATGTGCCGCAGTTGGATTAGAGAAAACTCAGAGCAAACACCAGCCGGACTCATGCTTTGCCTGGGTCTTTTCAGCATACAGTCTAAAAGTCTTCTTTACAATTCAAATTCCGCGCATGTGGAAGACAGTAGACAGATGTAAACAACAGTAGCAAAGACACTGTTTTCATCTTCTGCACCCAGACGCAAAGGGCGTTCTTAAAGAATAATGCCCCTAAAACAAAAATGTAATTTTTTTAAACTAAAATAAAATGTGCACAGTGCACCATTTTTTCCAGACAACACAGGCATTTTTCTTTCTTCTGGACATTGTCCCTTAATTACAGACAGTCCGGAAGAATTCTGGATGGTTGGCAACTCTACATTAGCTTGACGAGTCTGATATGCATATCTATGGAATGCATCATCATGGACCGAATAAACAAGGATATAGGGAATCTCCAAACTCTGGATCCCACACAGTTTGGTTTTGTAAAGGGTAGATAATGCCTGCTCAACCTGGTTGACTTCTTTGAGTCAGTCACCAGATCTGTGAATGAAGACAAGGTGGTTCATACAGCCTACCTTGATCTGGCCAAGCCCTTTGATACCATTCCTCACTCAGGAATCATAGAAAAACTCAGTAAGCTAGGCATCAACCCCTACCTCACTAGGTGGGTTGCAAACTGGCTCACAGATAGAACCCACAGTGTGAAAGTAGCTGACTCCAAGTCAGGCTGCTGACCACTCATGAGTGGAGTCCCACATGGTTCAGTCCTGAGTCCTCTCCTGTTTGGTATCTACTTCTCTGATGTCCAGGCCAACACGAAGGGACTCTGGTTGACAAAGTTTGCTGATGATTGCAAGTTGGGAGCTATTATAAACTCCCCAAGTGATGTTAACATCCTGCAGAAAGGCCTCACTGAGACCGACTGGTGTCAGAACCATGACCTTAAGCTCAATGCCAAAAAATGTGTTTTCATTCCCTTTGGAAAAAACTTGGTTCCTATGAATTACCACATCGATGGTAGTCCACTGAACATAGAAGGCGTTATAAGAGATCTGGGAACACAGGTTGACAGCAACCTCTCTTTTGACCAACGCATTGTGACTGTGGTCAGAAATTCCTTCTATGTGGCACATCTCATTACTAAGGGTTTTGCATCCAGGAAGAAAGAGGTAATTGTCTCCCTCTACTCTTCCCTCATTAGGCCAGTCATTGAGTACAATGCCCCATTTGGCATGTACCTCACTAGACACCTGCAACAGCTGGAGAGGCCATAAAACTGCCTCACAAAGATGATCCTAGGCCTTAAACACTTGTCCTATATGGACAGACTCAAAAAACTCCAACTATTCTCTGTCTCATATCACCTAATTAGAGGTGATCTCTGCTTGACTTACAAAGCCATGTCTGACCCAGCTCTGTTAGAAATGCTACATCTAAAGAAATCCCAATCCCTCCATACCACATGCTCCAGAGACCTCAACCTCATTGCCACAATCAACAGAACATGCTGGAGGGACAGGTTCATAACCCAGAGACTGCCCATGCTATGGAATAGAGTTCCCATTCATGTCATAAAGAGCACCTCACTGGCCCTCTTCAAGAGAAATCCTGATGAGTGGATGGGAAATAGAAAATTCACCCCGGGGATCATTCAAGTGGCTCTGCTCGACTAATGTCGGGGGGCACGATTCCACGTCTAATCCTATGAGCTAAGCTTGTAAAGGCTCCAGGACCATTAGCCTAGAACACACCTATGAACCTATGAACCTAAAAACATGTAGAAAGTTGTAAGTATGTTCATAAGGACCGTTTGCATATATCCCATGTGCCTCTGATACAAGAGGTCTGGGAGGTCACTCAGTGGAGGTTCTAGCTTTGCTGGAGTTTTCATTTTGTTTTTACTGATTGGTTTTTCAGTGACCTTCTCACTCATTGTTTTAGTTTGTTGTTTGGGATATTTTTTCAGTGGCCCTAATGAGAATGGACATCAGCTGGGTATAACAGCCCTGTGTTTCTAACGTTTAGTCAAACAATCTGCTTGTGCTGTACTGATGAGATCATAACAAGGCCTTAATATTTATATTCACAGCTCGTGGAGTTTGGCTTTATTGGCCTGAATTTGTCCAGTAAAACAACAAAACAAGTCATCGGCATTCAGAATCGCCAGTGAGCTGAAACACCTGATGTTCATAAGGATCATTTGCATATATCCCATGTGCCACTGATACAAGTGGTTTGGGAGGTCATTCAATGGAAGTTCTAGCTTTCCTGGAGTTTTCATTTTGTTTTTACTGATTCACCTTAATTGGTGAATAGGCTATGATGGTTGTAGAGAATTCCATTAAAATTATATTTATTACTATACATTTGCAAAGTGTTACAAACTGCAATTTTTCATATACATGGTTTCATGTAGAAACAATCGTAAAAGACCGATGCCATAATACTGAAATGTAAAAATAGGAGTAAGAACAAGTGCAAAAAAGATATTTAGCTTTGCTGATTATTTAAAGATTTTGAAAAATCTCTTTATGACATTTTGTTCTGATTCTGCCAAATGATGCAATGAAAACTGCAGTAAATAATCACACAGTAGTTTTGCATAAATTGACCCTATAGGTAACATAAAAATATGCCTTTTGAAAAAGTAGTACCATGGGAACCTTGTAAAAGATATCACAGCTTTACATGTTCTGAGCAGATTTAGTATCTGGTTCCAGTCATTCCACAGAACAACAGCCAAAAAAATTAAAAGAACATCTGCCCAATGTTTCTACTCTGGTTGTAGGAACAAATAGAAACCTCTCATGTGAAAAGCTCAGTGGGTGAACAAGGAGATAAGATACCGGCAGCTCTTTTACATGGATTGATACAGATTGGTCTGGGTTCACACACAGCTATCCTATATCCTGCAGCATAGGAGTAATGTATCAAATCAAGGAGACTCGGTAAAAACCCCAGTCATTGAATTTTGGACTTGGCAAGAGGGTGAGATCCTTACCCGAGTGCTCCAGTAAGGGATACAACAAAACAATTGCAGGTATAGCCATTGCCAAATCTTTAGACAGAGGATCCTGGTAATTATCCTCTGGTAAAAGTATGAAAATCAAGAAATGCTGACACCTTGTCCTTCAGGGCCAAGGTTTTGCCTAGCACTATACTGATATTCTCACCTTATGCACAAACTCTAATTATTTGCTAAGAAATTAAGACAAAATAAGAAAGGAATCTCTGATGGGAAAATACAAGCATGCACCACATCTTCAGGTTTGGAGGATTGACCCTAACTAGACTATTTCTTATCAAAATGCATATGGAATCTAAATGGTCTACCTGGGTTTTTAAACTGGACATCCAGTCCTGAGTTTAGGAGAGATATAACTGAATATTGTCTGCATGATGATGATACTTTGTTCTTTCTTCTTAATGAGGCTGTTTCAAAGGCAGCATACACATTGTTAACAAAACAGAAGCCAAAACTGAATTGTGTGGTGCCTACATTTCACCAGGTATTTGTCTGATGGATTAACTTTAGAGGTCACCTTATAGAAAGAACTTAAGAGCTAATAGGCAAACCACTTAAAACACTCTAAAGGCATTCCATGGACCATAGGGTCAAAAGCCAAGGGGTTCCAAAATGGGCTACACCCTTTGATTCTCTCCATAGGAATATAACTAGTTGCCCTTTCAAGCAGCTTTGTAAGTATTGTGTTCTGATAAAACATCAGACTGAAATGTATTCAATAAGTTGCAAAATAATAGAAGGGAATACAGCTGTATATAATTCCTCAGTAACTTTCCCCCAGATTGGAACATTATAGCTAAGTCAGAAGCTTCCCATTTTGCTGGACTAAAATAAGCTTCTTCAGGACAGGGGTAATTAATGTCAGTTTTTAATTTGATTAAAAACAGCCTTAATCGTAATACTGCACAAACAAGAAAATAGATGTTACCAGGGACTCGAGTTGAGATTTAAAGAGGCAGGTTGAACCTTGGTCTAAAGCAAGGTGATAAAAGAGCTGAAAACACCTTCTTGACATCTTCAGAACTGACCTGTCTAAAAATAGACAAGGAAAAGACTGTGCATTAAGTGTCAAGGCTGCCAGAAAACTCAGTGGACACATTATAACGAAAATGGGGGTCTAAGACTATTTCATCCACAAAGAATTGTGCACATTCCACACATCTAACACAGATCATGACTGCAGTGTGAGGCAATCTGTACTGTAGAGTTAATATATGACATAAAGGAGCTTAGCTGGATGGTTTGACCCGGTGGAGATATCATGTGACAAGAATGTTAACTTACCCAAGGTAGCCAAGACCTGATAGAAGCCTTGGTATTTTCTGTATGAAAGTGTGTTTTTATGATTCAATTAAAAAATTGTTTTTGCTTTATTGCTATGTTTCTGTGCCACAGTATTTAATTTTGCTTCCCTGATTTTTACAGTTTGCCTGAGGTGTTGGAAGGTGTTTTGCTTTATGCATTACAAAATGCATTCCCTTTGGAATGTTTATGTTTATAAGGTATAAATGATTATGAGGAAGCAGTTTAAAAAGAACATGAAAGTCAATGAGAGGTTGTGAAATCAACAATGATATATTTAAGTTTACTAAAGAGCTAAGTTAGTTTTGTACTAAAACACAAAATACTTGTAAATAGTGCAGAATGAATGATTGTAGGTCCACTAGACACAGATGGTGAGTTTGATACCTGTTAGGAGCTGTAAGCCCATACATTAAAGGATATTCGGTTATCACTGCTATAGTTAATGTGTCCTTGTATGGCAGAGAAACGAAGGATGTACTTCACCTTAAAACACCTTTAATAAACTCTTAAATTGCCCCTTAACACCCCACATGTTGAAGTGGTCAGTCATCATATTGGTGCTATTAAGACCACAGGAGTCCTCGAGCGGTGACATAATACCAGTGTATTTCCTGAATAGATAGTTACTGGCTAGGTAAATGTAAAAGCAGTTCTGGTAGATTTAGTACTATGATAGAACAGCCTGCGAGCAAGGTAGTGCTACTTTGTAACCAATTAAATGCAATCTCCACTGAGATGAATTAAAACACAGCATGTTCCGCCTCTGTCTTTTTTCCTTATTGTTTTAGTATCTTCCCACTGTCACTACATGTGTAATAAGGAAATTAATTCAAAACATGCTAGTCATTTTGTAGATAATATTAATGCTTCATTATCTTGTTGCTAACCAGATGCAGAGTTCTGGAAAACAGCACTTTTGAATAAAACTAGTTCAGCATGTTTCTTACTTTAATGTGTCAAAATCACTCTTGTTCATTTCTCCTATTACAGCCATTTATCTCCACTGTTAAAAATTACTGCATTAGAATGCAGTACTTGAATACCTCTGCCTACTCAGCGAACAGAGAAAATTGGATATGAAGGTGAAAAGTGCTGCTAAAACACATATTTCTTCAGTGATTAACAGAAACAAATGTCAGAGTTGTCCCACAGGATGCAATATGTCATTTTAATGGTGGGACCTGACACAACAAAAAAGTGCTTAGTTTATGATGCACTGTAATACAGAAATCCATTCCACATTCAGGTTTTAAAGCATGTGCAAAAATGAGTTAGATAAAATAAGTAATTCAGAAAGTGAAATACAGTATCCCATACAGTTCCCCCAGAGCCCCCCCACACACACACACCCACACCCAACACACACACAGGCACACTGATAAAAGTAATGAACTTCTCAAGATGCTTGCTTGGTCTTCCAACCAACATACAATAATCTACTTAGCTCTCATGTTACTTAAGTAAATTAAATGTAAGTCTTCCTAAGCAGTCCAAATATTTATTTGTGCAGGCATCTAAAACTAGATAAATACAACCATGTTATTTTTGAAAATGTAATCTTAAAACAGAAGTTTCAGATGTTATTCTCTGTGTTAGGATTCCACTGGTGACTAAGACCTGTGTTTCTGTTCTCCACAATATGCATGCAATGAATTTTATGTCCTATCTAAGACTAATTGTAAACTACTCTGCTGCATTCTATCCCAGTAGATAACATTAAAACATGCAGGTTTAACAGTTTTATTTATTAAAACTGATGTATTTATGTAATTTTATGTAATCCAGCATAATTTTATTTTCTATCTTGTCTTTTGCGATTGTTTCTTTTTTTTTTTTCTTTCACACTTCCTATAATTTTTGCCACTAATTTCATTTGCATCTAGGTAGCAATACAGGTTTTTTTTATAATAAAAAATGTTATTGTCATCAAGCTTCCAAACTTTAGGTGGAGTAACATTATACTTATAATAGCAAAAACAGCTTTGCATTCTACTTTCGTATTTATAAATAACAAAATGTCATAGGTCTGTAAGTAAGTGCTAGGTTAGTTGTCCTTGGTGGCCATTTTAAGCCTAGCCAAATTCCCTTGTTTTGGTTGAATTAACCTATCCCATTTGGATAGAGATTAGCCTTAATCATCGTATGGTTAATAATTATCTATTGTCCCTAATGAGAATAACTGGCATCATACCATAGATAATCTGAGGGGACACATGGATGGGATAAAGGATTTAGAAGCTGCCTCTGTCCATTAGTAGTACAGGGGACAGTTCTAGGATAAATGTTCTGTTTCTAGCTATAGATCCAAGTTGCACTTGAATATGGACAGGGATGAACTTTATTTTATGAAGATGGGGAGTCTGTTTATTATTCAGTTATGGAAATACAGCCAGCAACATCTTATTTTGTCTAACCCTTGAAATGTAATACAGTGGAATCTGATGCTGACAGAAAAGATTCAGCTACACTCTATCATGCTTTGATCAACACAATTCATTTATATTGCTGATGATGCAAGTGGTAAGGCATTAGCTTGATGCAAGTGGTAAGGAATTAGCTTTACAAAACTAGACTGTGAATAATGTTAGCTCACCAAATCATCCTATCAGAAAGAGGACAAAACAGACTGCTTCTACCTATCTGTAATTAATACATCATTGTTGAATGGTGAAATTATGGCTCATTGTTTAAGTCAAATGGAGAATCGTAAGATTTCTTGGGTGCATCTGAAAGTATAAATGACAAGCTAGCATTGGGACTGTAGGCAGGGAGGAATGTTATGGTGTTAACAAAAACACCTGTCATTCTGCTAGATTTCTCATTGTAAAATGACACTAAAACAATGACTTA
>NC_056734.1:88525429-88605429 GCF_019279795.1 Protopterus annectens
AGAGGATAATCTGATTATAAGATGCAACACACCAAAACAGCAAAAGTCAGTCTTTTGAGGCAAGAGTCCAGGCCACAAGTAAGACGTCAAATGTTATAAACTAATACGTTCAAGAAGTATAACAGTTAAGATTCATACCAAGACCAAAGCAGAATTTCCCACCAGGTATCACAATCAAACCATCATCTTATCATGGAAGAAAAATGTTCTTCTCACAGATGCAGAGAATCATGCAGCTAAACTGCATTCATTAGAGGAAAGTGTTCCATAAGTAGATAGGCCCAACTATTCAACCTTTTAATTACTAAAATGACAGCAGGCAGTCAGTTTAATGCAGCAGAGACTGCTAGGCGTGAACATTACCTTTTTATGTAATAGCTGAATGTGATAAGCCATGCATACATCAGATGTAACCATACCATGAGAATATCAGTACATCTTCATTTATGTTTAACGCTTGCCCCAGTCTTCCCAGTCTGTGGAGTTCTATATAACAGGGCTCACATCCAGTGAGATAAACAAGCTGGTCACAAGACAAGGGTAATCTGATCCAGCAAGGAGCCAATAGCCTTATTATAGGCTGCAAGCATCCCTTGTCGACCACTTGCACTTGGTCATAGCTTCATAGATGTGTACTAGGCCAGCAGCCCTGGAGCCTTTACAAGCCTAGCCCATAGAAGTGCCCTGACATCATGCCGCTGTTAGTTCCTGGTGCCTCTGTCAAGTAGATCCACTGGATTGATCCCTGGGGTGAACTTTTTATTTCCCAGTCCACTCATCAAGATTTTCTTGAAAAGGACCAGAGAGGTGCTCTGCTTGACATGTATGGGAAGTCTAATCCATAGCATGGGCAGTCTCTGGGTTATTAGCCTGTCCCATTAGCATGTTCTGTTGATTGTGGTAATGAGGCTGATGTCCCTGGAGCATGTGTTGTGGAGGGATTGGGATTTCTTTAGGTGTAACATTTCTAACAGGGCTGGGTCATACATGGCTTTGTAAGTTAAGCAGAGATCGCCTCTTAATAGATGATATGAGACAGAGAAAAGCTAGAGTTTTTTGACTCTGTCCATGAAGGGCATGTGTTTAAGGCCTAGGATCCTCTTTGTGAGGTACTTGTGTTGTCTTTCCAGCTGTTGCAGGTGTTTAGTGAAGTACATGCCAAATGGGGCACTATACTCGATGACTGGTCTAATGAAGGAAGAGTAGAGAGAGATGATGACCTCTTTCTTCCTGGATGCAAAACCCTTGGTAATGAGATGTGCCACATAGAAGGACTTTCTGACCACAGTGGCAATGTGGTGATCGAAGGAGAGGTTGCTGTCAAACTGTGTCGCCAGGTCTCTTATAACTCCTTCAGTGTTCAGTGGGTTACCATCAATGTGGTAATTAGTGGGAAGTGAGTTTTTCCCAGAGGGAATGACAATGCATCTTTTGGCATCAAGCTTAAGGCCACGGTTTTGACATCAGTCGTTGGTCTCAGTGAGGCCTTTCTGTAGGATGTTTACATCACTTGGGGAGTTAATAATGGCTCCCGGCTTGCAATCATCAGCAAACTTGGTCAGCCAGAGTTCCTCTGTGTTGGCCTGGACTTCTGAAAAGTAGATGGTAAATAGGAGAGGGCCGAGGACTGATCCCTGTGGGACTCCACTCATGACTAGTCATCAGTCTGACTTGGTGTCTGCTACTTTCACACTGTGGGTTCTATCTGTGAGCCAGTTCACAACCCACCTAGCGATATAGGGGTTGATTCCTAGTTTGCTGAGCCTATCAATAATTCCTGATTGGGGAATGGTATCAAAGGCCTTGGCCAGATCAAGGTAGACTGTATGATCTGCCTTGCCCTCATCCACAGCTCTGGTGACTGACTCAGAGAAGTCAACTAGGTTGAGCAGGCATGATCTACCCTTCACAAAACCAAATTACGTGGGATCCAGAGTTTGGAGATTCTCTATATCCTTGTTAATGAGGTCCATGGTGATGATGATGATGATGCATGAAAAGAATCAATGGATGGCACAAGCAGAATGACTTGTTACAGCTTGCAAATCCCTGCAGTATACCAGATTAAGATTAATGGCTGTAAATATGGAGGAGCAATTGCAGCGCAAATAAGATAATGTGCTTGTGAGACATATTCTATCACTAAGCAGGCACATCAAATTAGAACGCCAAGTCAACGATGTCCCCAGAATGATAGGAAATGGAAGTAACCATCTCAGCAAAAGCAATCCCTTTGAAAATACAGAGGAATTATTGTGCTAGACCATAGACTTTTCAATCATGCCAGTGTTAAACTTGCACATTACTAACCAGTTTAAGTACCCAGCACTAAGATATTCAAGGAAATCAAAAACCTTTGTAAGAATATTTTCACACTACTGGGTTAATCATAGATGAAGAGAAACCCAGCAGTTGCCCTAGGTCCCCACTGCATATGAAAAATGTTTGTAGTCCTTGATGTTTGTTAATCAGTAGTAGTGGAAAGTGACAGTAAATTGAAATCTCACCCTCTGTCTTTTCCAGACTAAGACACTGAATCAAGGAGAATTCAGGAATCATGGTGACCACAAGATGAGGAAAGAAATTTCTGTCCAAGCCACTTTGGAAAAATTAAGATCAGCATTATATAACAACTTGGAATAATACCTGGCTTGTTATACAGACCTTACATTAAGATAAAGTACTCTGAAGGGGACGAGTAATGCCAAGGTCCTACAATATCTGTCCATTTAAAATGAACACCTTTCTGTACAATAAATAGATATAAGCTATTAATCATTAATTATGCAATTATTTCAAACAAACCACTACAATGCTAGGAAGGATAAAACAATCTTGGGTTATTTCATTATCATTTTTTTTTATTGTCTGCTATGTTGTTTTGACAGCTGACATGTTTATTGCATCGACTGTGCAAATTAGCATGCATGAGGCAAGCAACCTACTACCATCCAGCATCAAAATCTCTAACCGAATAACTGGTTAAAATTATTAAAGTGCAAAATATTGTTTTATGTCATTCAGATGTCCTTCTATTCCAATGTTGCAGTATTCACTTTGGTGTGGGATTTTCTGCCTCAGGTGATCTTACGTCAGCTCCTATACAAAAGCTTTTAGCCTGGCTGCTATAGGTGCATGGGACATCACACGTACGGCCATAAACCAGGGTCCTTAAATGTGACATCGGCATGCACAGACCTCAGAACTTTTCAGCCACAGATGTCATCACTTTAATCATTCAGCTCCTACTTATGATTACTTTGGAATGATAAGTACCCTGTTGGAGTTTTTTGTTTTCTTTATCATCGCTTGTGCTTGGTTTGCTGTAGTTTTTGGCCGATGTCAGCTAAAAAAGGAAAATGTAGTTGCAGTCGGCAGATACCGCACAAAGATTCTCACGATACGTGCATATTTTGTCTAGGTAGGGAGCACGACCATATGTTGTGTTCCATTTGTAAGTCCTTCATGCTCACGATGCTTCACAGTCGTTTGGCCGCATTAAATTTTTATCTCAAGAACCAGCGTCTTACACGCCTAGCCCTAGAGATGGACCCATAGTTGGTTTACATACCTGAACAGCCCAAGAAGAAGACCAAAGTATCCAGACCTGTTCCTACTGCCACTCCGTTATTGGTTGTCCCACCAATTTCCGATATAGGGGCTGAGGAATGCCTGTTTTCTCTGTTAGCTTTGATGGTTCCTGCTGAGGAAGCCATTTCTGCAGCCATGGAATGCATGTCCATAGAGACTATTCAGCCGTTGGCCCCAACCGACGTCGAGAGGGAACCGCTTTTTGGACGACCGACCAAGTCCTCTCCTATGACTGGCCAGGCTTCAATCCCTAGGCCATCCCCAAAGCCGACACCTTCCAAGAAAAGACAGGAGACAAACCATATTACTCCTGCTTCTGAAGCATAGCTAGATTGGCAGTCTTTTACAAACTGTCTTATGCAGGTCTTCATGGCCCTTAGGCTTACAGTTCCTTCTCCTTCCACCATCCCTGTGCTCAGCCCTCACCCAGCATCTGTTTCTCCCCAACATCCAACTACTCAAGAAGGAGAAGAACAGCAATATTAATATGATTCCTCTTCGGAGGAATCAGTCTCTTATGTGTCTCAGATTGCTTCCCATGTTGACTACTATTTCCCTGATAGACTCCATTGAAGGGAGCTCCCCACCTGAAGATTTAATGTTTGGGGAAACTATAACTAAGATGAAGGAGTACTTCAAGTGGGACACTATCCTGATTTCTGATACCCAGAAGAGATATTTTGAACTTGAGTTTTCCTCTCCTTCAGCTATAACTCCTGTGTTCCCAGCTTTCCTGGATGCATTCAACTCTGTCTGTAAGAACCCAGACTCACAGCCCCCATCCCCTAAAAAAAACAGACAGGTTTTATAAGGTGCCTGATGACCAAAAATTCATGGTTAAGCCTCCCCCTAGCAGACCCAGCTGTAAATGCTGTGGCTCTGGACAGACAATCTAGACAGGTACCTTCTGCCATTCTCCTACCAACAGATAAGGACAGCAAAACCATGGATAGACTGGGCAACAAAGTGTATACTTCTTCCACCTTGGCTTTCAGAGCCATTAATTACCAAACACACATGATAAAATACACTCTGCACCTAGTGTCTCAGGCCTCTACCCTGCTTGCATCTACACCTGACCTACTAAGTCTGACATTGCATCTAAACTGTCCCTAGCCACCCAAGTGGCCAGACACTGCATCAGGTGAAGTTAAGATGCAGCAGAAAACTCGGCAGGTCTGCAGCTTCTGCATCTGCCCTATGCAGATATTCCTGGCTACGCCTTCAACCCCTCCCAGAGGATTTCAAATCCAAAATTATGGATGCTCCACTGGACCATAATCTACTTTTTGGCAAGAATTCAGCTGAGCTCTTCAAAAACTTGCAAGAGAAAAGCAAAGAGCTGCAAGACATCAAACATTTGCTGGTGTCTCCCTTCCCTAAGTACTACAGGAATTATCCTGCTAAGACCTCCTTTTTCAGGAGGATGTCTTCCAGTTCTCAACCTCCTCCTCCAGACTGAGAAGAGGATCTAGGAGACAGCCTTACTCCAGACCAGCCAACAACCAACTATCACCCAAACACCCCTTTCCCGACAGAGGGAGCCCCTTCTCAGTGTGAGCGCCTTGCCCACCTCCCCTTGTCTGCCTGCCTACCCACTGCCTCTCCTTTTGGAAAATGATCACCTCAGACCAATGGGTCTTTTCCATTATTCAAAGAGGATACTTCCTATCTTGGAAGGAAAAACCAAGGCGAAAAACATTCCCTTCCCACCAAAAAATGGCCTCCACCTATTCCCACATATTCTGCAGGAGCTCCTCTCCCTAAGAACTATAGAACCAGTCCCTGTGGGCCAGGAAAGAAAAGGATTCTATTCTCATCTATTCCTAGTCCCAAAAAAGGATGGTCCTTGGAGACCCATACTAGACCTATCCTACTTAAATCGGTTCCTAAATGTTCCATCATTCAGGATGCTCCCTCTGCAAACCCTCCTGTCCCTCATACCACCCCAAGCCTTCATGGTCACTCTGGACTTAAAGGAAGCTTATCTCTACATTCTTATCCTGCCCTCCCACAGAAAATTCCTGAGATTTACTGGCATTTCCTCACATTTTCAATTTACAGCCTTGCCCTTTGGCTACTGCACCAAGTGTGTTCACAAAATGCCTTGCTCCTGCCATTGCATTTTGCCAAACCAAGGGCATCCAAATATACCCTTATCTGGATGACATCCTGCTCCTAGCAGAATCAAGAACTATGCACTTAAGTCACTTAAATTTCACCATGACCATCCTGCACAACTTGGGGCTCACCCTAAACCTTCCAAAATCATCTCTGCATCCACAGCAGGACAAAGTTTTCCTGGGATGCAAGATCAGATCAGATTTGAGAAGATCCTTCCTCTCACAGGGCAAAGTGCAGTCTCTCTCAAGTCAATTCCAAGATCTTCTGGGGCTATCCTACCTTTCCACAAGGTAGTTCCTACAAGTACTGGGACTCATGGCAGCCACGATCCCCATGCTCTCTCTAGCCAGGTTGCACATGAGAGAATTGCAATGGTACTTAAAGAATGTATGGTCTCAGCACCTACACTCACTAGACCAACAAATCCCCCTTCTGCCCTCCCTAAAGTCAAAACTGAGGAGGTGGATTCAACAAATCCTCTGAAACCAAGGCATTCCCCTGCAACTTTCTCCTCCTATGCAATCCATGCACACTTATGCATCAGATCTAGGGTGGGGGGCAACTCTAAGGGGTTACAGGGTTCAAGAATCTTGGACCGCTGTCCTACAAAAGCAACACATCAACATCAGAGAGATGACTGTAGTCTTGCTGGCCCTTCAGGCCTTTCTTCCTATCCTTCAACCAGGCCTTCTTCACATTCTTACAGACAACACCACAGTCATGTGGTACCTGAACAAATAGGGAGGGACAAAAGCCTACCTCTTATGCAGGATAACCCTACAGATTTGGGAGCTAGCCACCAAACACAACCTCTTCCTGCAGGCCTCTTACATCCCCTCTCAGGAAAACAAACAAGCGGACTTGCTCAGAAGAACATCCTCTCACCTTCACAAATGGATGTTAAACAGGGAAACCTTTCTAGATGTAGTCCACCGGTGGGGCACCCCTCAAATGGATCCATTTGCCTCCCCCCAGAACAGACAACTAAGCAAATTCTGCAGCAGGGATCATACTCCATCAGCTTGGAGAGTGAATGCCTTCAACTTTCTTTGGAAGGGGGTGTTCCTCTATGGGTTCCCCCGTTCCCACAAATACAAAAGGTTCTTCTGAAAATCAAGAAGGACCAACCAAAAATCTTGCTGGTGACTCCCTGTTGGCCAAGGCAACACTGATTCCCCCTTCTTCACTCTTTAGCCAAGGGCAATCACCACTAATTTCCCCACAAGATGGATCTACATCTCTACAAAAGGGATCTCTCATTCACCCTCAGCTGCAAATGCTAAACCTAACTCTTTGGGTGATCAACTTCTAATCCCCTACAGACAGCTCTACTTTGAGGATGTGCTTTCAATCCTGAGGGAGGCCAGGAAACCAACTACTAGAAAGACTTACCTATCTAGATGAGAAAGATTCGCAAAATGGTGTGTTCTTAAGGACGGGGACCCTATGCAGGCAGACCCTTCTTTAGTCCGTAGCTATGATTGTGATCTCATTAAGGCTGGACTAACTTACTCCTCTGTGAATGTCCACCTGTCAGCCATTTCAGCCTGCTTACCCTTACAGCCACCCCTGCTTTCCAGGCTGGATGCTAGACATTTCCCGAGAGGGGTCCTACATATTAGATGACCAAGAAAACCTATCCCTCCTCCCTGGGACCTCAAATTGTGCTAGAAAATCTCACACTACCTCCTTTCGAGTGGCTAGTTCAGCCTCCTTACAAATGTGTACCTGGAAAACCATTCTTTTAGTGGCGATTTTTTCCAATAGAAGAGTGTCAGAACTGCAGGCCCTCATGACCTGCCCCCCTTACACCACCTTCCATAATAACAGAGTTACGTTATGCACAAATCCTTCCTTTATGCCCAAGGTGGTAAATGAACTATCCCTGAACCAGTCCATCCACTTACCTACCTTCTTCCCAACTCCAACCAACAGTGCAGAGAGAATCCTTCATTCCCTGGAGGTACACAGACAGTTGAGATTCTGTTTAGGCAAGACTAAGTCTTTCAGAAAGTCTGACCAATTCTTTGTCTCCTTTCACCCCAGGGGACTGGACAAAGCAGTCTGCAAACAAACTATTTCCTGCTGGATTAGGAAATCTATTGTTTTTTATTATTCACACCATGGCAAGGCCTTACCTCAGGGTGTAAGAGCTCACTCCACCAGGGCCATAGCTACCTCCAAGGCCTTTCTCAAAGGCTTGGACACAGCTTCCATCCTGGAAGCATTTACCTGGTCTACAGTCCACACCTTCACCAAACACTACAAACTAGACCAAGTCTCCAGGGCCAGGGCAGGCTTTGCCAGAGCAATCCTGCAAGGATTCCTGGCATCCTTTACCTCTATCTCCTCCCTTTTCTCCTCCTAAACTGTGGTACTCTCCCACATCAAAGTGAATACTGCAACACTGGAATAGAAGGTCGTAGAATAGTTGTGTAAAATCTTACCATAACCATAGATGTCCTTCTCTTCCATGTTGCAGTATTCCTTCCCACCCTCCATACCCCTATTCTTCTCTTATTACAAGGGTCTAGCCCCTGGTCACTGTTTCCACCCCCTAAGGCTTATCTGGTCAGTCTTACAGTGGCATGTGTTTCTTTTGTTGACATCTTATTCTCCTCACAGGCCACTCCTCTGGACTTCAAGTTCTGAGGTCTGTGCTTGTCGACACCACATTTAAGTACCCTAGATTATGGCCCTATGTGTGACATCCCATTCACCTACAGCAGCCAGGCTAAAAGTTTTTGTATAGGAGCCGACATCAGATCACCCGAGGTGGAAAATCCCACACCAGAATGAATCTCTTACTATGGAACAGGGTCCCGATCTACATAAGACAGAGCCCCTCACTATCACTCTTCAAGAGGAACCTTGATGAATGGATGGGTAACAGAAAGTTCACACCAGGGATCATACCAACAACACTACTAGATAGGGGCCAAGGGTACTAGATGCTAGTACAAGGGTCTAGGGAACTACTAAAGGGGTGGTGAATACCGCACAATGTGGCTGGACTAATATATGCCTTCGGGCAGATAGCCCAGTACCAACCTGTGAACCTATGAATACTGCAACATGGAAGAGAATGACATCTTTGGTTATGGTAAGATTTTACACAACTATTCTTTATGTTACATAAAGTAAACCTGTTATGCTGCTGTAGTAGCATAAGAAACTCTACACTGTCTTTATTGGAAGAGCTACATACCAGTAAAATTTGTGCTGTTTACCACTTACATACTGTAACTGTCAACTGTTGTATAGGCATCTAATGTAGGGTAGACACATGTCTAGTGTGTTATCATAGATAACCTTGACAAGCACATCCATACTGGATCGTATGTGGTCCTATAAGACTATAAGCCACATACTTGGTTGGCATTGTTGACTTTAATGTCTGTATGCTTGTACCTTTTATTTCTGACTATTGCTGTGTGTTTTGTACCCTGCTCCATTGCTAGGTCTGTCTTCCAGTTCAGTGTCCTGTGCATAGCTGAATGTACTGTTGTTGTTTATGGCACATCTAAGTGTTTAGGTTGGGTATGTGTGTGTGTGTGTGTGTGTGTGTGTGTGTGTGTGTGTGTGTGTGTGTGTGTGTGTGTGTGTGTGTGTGTGTGTGTGTGTGTGTGTGTGTGTGTGTGTGTGTGTGTGTGTGTGTGTGTGTGTGTGTGTGTGTGTGTGTGTGTGTGTGTGTGTGTGTGTCTTAGGAGTGTATGGCTTGTTGCTCATGGCATTTATATATCTTCTAGTTCTCTGTGTGGTAGTTTGTGTTGTTTCCCATTGATTTGTTTGCCTGTTTCTTTTCAGTCTTCCTTTGGTTTTACCCTCTATGCTATGAACGTGTACAGTGTTTTCTAAGTCATGCAGTTTGGCCATTTCTAGTGCATGTTGGTGTTTCTTTAGCAATTGTTCTTTCCAGTAATGCACTGTGCCTTTGGAACCTGCATGCTGGTCATTGCATATTTCTTCCTCCAGCAGAGATTTCCAGTGGATTTTTGTTATGTTTTATTGGCTTACTGCTTTTCTTGACATCACTGATACTTTAGCTTTTCCTTTTCTTCATTCCTGCTGTCTTGTACTTAACTAAACAGAAATTAAAAATACACCCACCAGTGTGCAATACGGAAATGTACAATCTTCTGATAAGGACATTCAGTCACAATCTCATAGGTAGGTACTAGGCCATTGGCCCAAGGGCCTACGTAAGCCTAGCCAACAAGGTTCCCTGGCTTACGCCACCCAAGAAAGTTATTTTCCTGTGCCACTGTCGAGCAGAGACACAGAAGTGATCCCCGAGGTGTATTTCCTATTTCCCATCCACTCATCAAGATTTTTCTTAAAGAGTGCTAGTGAAGAACTTTGCTTGACATAGATGGGTAGCCTGTTCCAGAGTATGAGAAGTCTCTGTCACATGAATCTATCCCTCCAGAATGTCCTGTTTATTGTGGTGACAAGGTTTAGATCCCTAAAGCGTGTAGCTCAGATGGATTGTGATTTCTTTAGGTGTAGCATGTCCAACAACTCTGGGTTTGACATAGCTTTATATATTAGGCAGAGATCACCTCGGAGTAGGAGATATGCTACGGAGTAAAGGTGGAGTTTTTTGAGGTGGTCAGTGTAGGGCATTTGTTTGATGCCAGTAATCCTCTTTGTGAGGTACTTCTGTGGCCTTTCCAGCTGCTGCAGATATCTTGTGAGGTACATTTCAAAAAGGGCATTATACTCTATAATGGGTTTAATGAGTGTCGAGTAGAGGGGAACAATGACCTATTTTTTCCTGGATGAGACCCTTTTATGATGAGGTGTGCCATGTAGAATGTCTTCCTGACTACTGTGGCGATGTGACTATCAAAGGAGAGACAACTGTCCACCTGGGTCCCAAGGTCTCTTATCACACATTCGTTGTTAAGTAGATTGCTGCCTATATGGTAGTTCATGGGTACAGAGTTTTTACCAAAGGGGATGACACTGCACTTTTTGGCACTGAGCTTGAGGTCATGGCTCTGACACCAGGCATCTGTCTCAGCGAGGCACTTCTGTAAGATGTCCACATCATTTGGGGACTTGACTATGGCTCCTAGTTTGCAGTCATCTGCGAACTTCATTAGCCAGAGGCCTTCTGTGTTAGCCTGTACTTCAGAGAAGTAGATACCAAATAGGAGAGGTCCCAGGATGGAACCCTGTGGTACTCCACTTGTCACTGCTTTGAGGTCAGATTTGGAGTCTGCAACTTTTACAGTGTGGGTTCTGTCAGTGAGCCAGTTGGCAACCCATCTTGTGACGTAGGAATTTATACCTAGTTTAGTGAGTTTAGCTATAATTCCAGAATGGGGGATGGTGTCGAAAGCCTTGGCAAGGTCAAGATAGGCTGTGTGAACCACCTTACCCTCATCTACGGCTTTGGTGACTGCCTCATAGAAATCGATCAGTTTCAGGAGGCATTATCTGCCTTTCACAAACCCGAACTGGGTGGGATCCCGAGTTTGCAGGTTACCAATGTCTTTGTTTATGAGTTCCATGATGATACTTTCCATGGCCTTGCAGACCAGGCTCGTCAGGCTAATAGGTCGATAGTTCCCGGGATCAGTGGTGGGAAAATAGGATATCTCTAATGTATTTAGCAGCTTCCAGAGAGCTATAACATATGGAACATATAATCTATGTCAGATGGAATATAGTTTGAAATGAATTTTTAAAATATTGCTTAATCATTTGAACTTAACATGTCTTACTCTCATTAAATGAAAATTGGATAGTAGGTCTGACATCACATAATAATGCATTTAGAGCAAATGATTGCCATTTTCAAATTCAGATATTTAGGAATATTTTCATCAAAAAAGTGGGTGTTTTTTAAATCATTCATATTTTCTATTTTAAAGGAATCACTATAAATTCTGTTTGAAACCAGTATGTGCCACATGACGCATGACTTGACATGTACCACATGACTTGACCTACTTATTCTTAAGCCATGCATGACAACAAAAAATGTTCCATTCGTTTTACTGTCATTCTTTTCTGTCACTGTTCTGACAGATACTTTCTTTCTTACATTTTCATATCAGTCACAATGACTGTTGTGAACATCTTAGCAGGTCTAAAGACTGTACTTGACAGATGTTTTGTCAGCTGAATGAATGGTGAAGGTTAATAAAGTGCAAAATGTTGACCTGATAGATAGCTAATGCTAACCTGAAGTGCATGTAACATGGCATTAATACACATACACACTCACATATTGCATTCACAGGTGTGTATGTGCTGATATTCATGTAAATTTCAGGGTACATAAAAGAATTATAGGAATTCACAGGATTTATGCAATAATTCAGGACAGTATATTATGATCATTGTAAACAAGTTGGAAGTTTAAAGTTAACCTGATGCATCCCAAAATATAACAGTTTAGTGAAAAGCAAGGATCTGTTAAACCTGGCATTCATGCTTCCTTGGCAGGACATCTAGATGAGAAGAGGAAGAAAGCATTTGCAGATCATATATATAATATATATATATGTGTGTGTGTGTGTGTGTGTGTGTGTGTGTGTGTGTGTGTGTGTGTGTGTGTGTGTGTGTGTGTGTGTGTGTGTGTTTGTGTGTGTGTGTGTGTGTGTGTGTGTGTGTGTGTGTGTGTGTGTGTGTGTGTGTGTGTGTGTGTGTGCGCATGTGTGTGTGTGTGTGCATATATAGTTATACACAGTTCATTCTGATTGTAAGAAGAGGAGGTCTATCCATAATCCAGGATGGCATTACATGTAATTTATCTGCCACATTTTTTCTGTTGTTAACATTTAGTTTTTTAGTATTAAGTTCTCAGTTCTGGTATTTGCTCCCCCTGTTGTTTGTTCCAGAGAAAGTTTTTTGCATTAGATTTAACTTTTCGTTATAAACAAGGCAGAGATCACCACTAAGTGTAAGAAATATAATGGTATTATCACAGTTGCAGAAGCCTTTTTAAATGCTTCAGGTATTTTAATCCCATTATTTTTTCTAGTGGTTGGTTTCTGTACCTTTTTCCACTTGTATCAGGTGGTTGTTCAATGACAGACTGTATTACTGAATGTAATAGTGGACCATATTAGTGAGATAAAGTGGTACAGAGATACAGTGATCTTTACTGAGAGCCCAAGTATGCCATCCATTTACAATTAGATGAACTACAAAATTTGCTTTCTGGACTTTGGTAGAGGCATCCAAGTCAAAGTTTAAATTGTTGCAGCCACTGGTGTGATGTTCAGGAAAAAAGCCCTAACTATGGCTCAGGCCACCTGGGTTTGGTTGCCAGTTTAAGTGTCTGAAGAGCTGTCAGGGCAAGTTCAGAGTGTGCCCATCCTAAAGGGTATGGCTGTCACAGTGGCATTCCCCATGTAAAATCCCTGGTAGAGGCTGGAGACATAGAATGGGGGTGCATGAGCTACTGTGAAAGCAGGGTGTTACAATAGCATGCCTCCATTATATTCCTACCCCTCAGACATGCCAGTGACGACAGGGAAGGAGGAAATGATGGTGGGTCTTAACAGAAAAACACTCCATGACAGCAAATGACACATGGTGCCAGGACACCCTAAGCTCCTCACTGATCCCAGCTGCATTGAATTGAGTTTGGAAGAGATTAGGAGAGGTAGGCAGACATGGTAAAGGACAGGGAACATTGGTATTTGCTTATGGTCAGCTGTGTGGGAAGAAAAAAATGTAGGAATTGTTGTTTTCCCAAGGCCTTTAACTGGATCCATGTTGACTTTTTGAAGGTTAATTTCAGAAAGTTCCAAACCTTCAAAATGGTGTTACTGAAAACCACATTAAGCGAATCTAAAAAGATTTGCATATTAATCCCATGAGTCTGGAGCTCCTTACCAAAGGCTACCAGACTGAAAGAAAAAAACTCCACCTGTTTCTGAAAAAAAACAGTAATTGCCTACATGGGGTTACTTGATGGTCACATGACAAATAAAGCTCAACAGATCTGCCCTGTGTAGATAACCTTAACTGTACTACATAGTCTGTTCCCCTAACTACTACTGTTACTATGACTTAATACTCACAAACCAGCAAGATAGCCTTTTTGTCCTATTAAAACAACTTCTAGTCTGTTTTATTTAGTCCCTTATTGCATAACATTAATTTGTTTCATACCTGTCTGTTATTCTGATTGGCCTCTTTCCTTTGAACATTTTATGATTTGCCCATCACATTTTTATTCACATAAAGGTGCGTGTGTGTGTGTGTGTGTGTGTGTGTGTGTGTGTGTATGTATATATATATATATATATATATATATATATATATATATATATATATATATATGGAAATGTCTGCATCATCATGATGTGATGTTGTGATTTCCTTTATCTCTGTAAATAAGAACCTCTTTTATTATGACCTTGTGTGTTTCTGTACTAAATTAATGCTGATCATTTCATTATAGCTTGTGATTATTTTAAGTTTATCTGACATAACTGGTGATAATGCACTATGTATAATTTATGTGTTTGCACTATACATGTCATCTACATGCAGTATACAATAATGGCCACAGAATATTGTTAGGTATGCTAAACATAACCACTCATATGAACACAAGCATGGGAGGAGGGGTAACTGCAAAAGAAAATGTAATTATATAACAGGCTGTATCCCATCCCAGAGACAGTTGGGAAGGGGCACAGCAAACAAGACTCAATTTGTAATGGAAAGCAAGAATGAGTAGCATTTTATTTTAATTATACTTATTTTGATAACCAAGTAAGTAAACTGTTCAATGGGCCTTTGTCAACATCAACACATGCCAAAATCACAAAGAACATGATTAATGGCAACATAATAGTTTAACAAATAACATCTGTACATGTCAAAAACATCGATCTCAGTGGGATAAGAAAACTGCATGAAAAAATTGCCAACAATTCATAACAAATGCAAGAAGACAAAATAGCTGGTAAAATAAAAGTACTTACAAGATAGCAAGACATTCAATTTTAGCCAATTATTTGTTTGTGGAAGTTGACAGAGGTTATTTCTAATCACCACTACCTCTACATTCCTTACCATCTCAACCAGTTAGTTATTCTACTGTATAGATGGCAGAGGTGCAAACTCTTACCCTCCCCATTCATTAGCTAACCCAAATATAGCATTTTAAAGTAGTTAACACTGAGCATTTGGTGGCAGCTGTGACTATACTACTGTATATACTATTCATCGTCCTACTATGCCCACAATACTACTACCCAATCTGTGCTATATTACCACTATGTGGACAATTCTACTCCACACACTGCTGTCTATACTAGCACTCACTTTGCACTTTAATGCTAACCATTCTGTATATTGTTCTACTGTTCACACTATCCCAAATACTACTACCCACTCTGTGCACTACATTACTACCCACTTTCTGTACCACACTTCTAGTCACTCTGTGCACTACTGTAATACCCCCTCTGTGCACTATACTGGTACCCTCACTGGACACTATTCTGTTTCCCACTTTGTGTGTTATACACATACCCAATCTATAATCCACACTGCTACCCACTCTGTGCACTATATTGCTACCCAGTCTGTGCATTATACTGCTACCCACTCTGTACATTATTTTGCTGCCCACTCTGTCACCATACTACTACCCACTGTGCATCATACTACCACTCACTCTGTGCACCATACTACTATTACCCACTCTGTGCACTATACTCCTATCTACTCTGTGCAGTATACTACTACCCCCTCTGTGCACCATACTGCTACTCATTCTGTGTATTATTATTGTATTTCTTTAACATTTGTTTACTGGGAAAGTCCGAATTGGACAGACCCCATTTTCAGTGAAGGCCCAGGGAGAAATGCTCCAGACACATCTTTGGAATTATACCGCTACCCACTCTGTGCATTATACTGCCACCTACTCTGTGCAGCATGCTACTACCCACTTTGTGCACCATACTGCTTTACATTCTGTGCATTATACGACTACCCACTCTGTGCACTGTACTACTACCCACTCTGTGCACCATACTGCTACACAGTCTGTTCACTATATTACTACACACTCTGTGCACCATATTACAACCCACTCTGCTAACTATACTCTTGCCCATTCTACCATACTGCTTCCCATTCTGTGCACTATACTGCTATAAATTCTGCTTATTCCATTGCTACCAACTCTGTCCACCATATAATACATATTCTGTGTATTATACTCCTATCCACTCTGTGCACCATACTGCTACCCACTCTGTGCACTATGCTGCTGCCCACTCTGTGCACCATGCTGCTACCCACTCTATGCAGTATACTGCTACCTACTCTGTGCACTGTACTGCTACCCACTCTGTGAACTATGCTGCTACTCACTCTGTGCACCATACTGCTGCCCACTTTTTGCACTATATTGCTAATCAATCAGTGCACCATACTGCTATCCAATATGTAAAACATACTACTACCTACTCTGTGCAGTGTGCAAGACACTGCTACCTGCTCTGTGCACCATACTACAAACCACTCTTTGCACACTCTGTGCAACATACTGATACGCACTCTGTACACTATACTGCTACCCACTCTGTGCATTATACTGCTACCCACTCTCTGCACTATACTGTTACAGCATTGTGCACCATACTGCTACCAGTTCTGTGCACTGTACTGCTACCCACTTTTTGCACTATATTGCTACCCACTCTGTGCGCAATATACTGCTACCCAGACTGTGCATTATACTGCTGCCCACTCTGTACACCATACTACTACTCATTCTGTGCACTATTATACTACCCACTTTGTGCACCATACTGTTACCCCTTTGTGCACCGTACTACTACCACTCTGTGTACTATATTGCTATCCCTCTGTGCACTAAACTGTTACCCACTTTGTGCACCATACTGCTACACACTCTGTGCACCATACTGATACCCACTCTGTGAAATTTACAGCTACCACATCTGTGCAGTATACTGATACTCTCTCTGTGGACTATACTGCTACCCACTATGTGCATTATTTTGCTACCCAGTCTGTGCACTATACTGCTACCTACCCTGTGCACTATACTGCTACTCAGTCTGTGCATTATACTTCTACCCATTTTGTTCACCATACTACTAGCCACTGTACACCATACTGCCACCCACTCTATACACCATACTACTATTACCCACTCTGTCCACTATACTCCTATTGACTCTGTGCAGTATACTACTACACCCTCTATGCACCATACTATTATTTTTTTTTCTTTAATATTTGTTTACTGGGAAAGTCCAGCTTGGACAGATCCCATTTTCAGTGAAGGCACAAGAAGAAATGCTCCAGATACATGTCCTTGGAATTATACTACTACCCACTCTGTGCATTATACTGCTACCCACTCAGTGCACTATACTGCCACTGGCTCTGTGTACCATACCACTACCCACTCTGTACAATGTACTGCAACCCAGTATGTGCAGTTTACTAATGCCCACCCTGTGCAACATACTACTACCCATGCTGTACATTATACTACTACCCACTCTGTGCACTATACTACTACCCACTCTGTGTACCATACTGCTATACACTCTGTGCACTATACTGCTACCCACTCTGTACATTATACTGCTTCCCAGTCTGTGCACCATACTGCTACCCAATATGTAAAACATACTACTGCATACTCTATGCAGTGTGCAAGACACTGCTACCCACTCTGTGCACCATACTACTACCCACTCTTTGCACATTCTGTGCAACATACTGATACACACTCTGTACACTGTACTGCTACCCACTCTGTGCACTGTACTGCTACTCACACTGTGCACCATACTACTACCCACTCTGTGCACTATACTATTACCCACTCTGTGCACCAAACTGCTATCCACTCTCTCACCAACTACTACCCACTCTGTCCACCATACTACTACCCCACTCTGCACTATACTGCTACCCACTCTGCACACCATACTGTTACCACTCTGTGCATCATATTGTTACCCACACTGTGTATTTTACAGCTACCAACTCTGTGCAGTATACTGCTACCCACTGTCTGCATTATACTGCTGCCTACTCTGGCACTATACTACTACTCATTCTGTGTATTGTACGTCTACCCACTGTGTGCACAACATGGCTACATACTCTTTACACTATACTGCTGCCCACTCTGTGCATTATACTGCTACCCACTCTCTGCACTATACTGTTACCAACATTGTGCACCATACTGCTACCAGTTCTGTGCACCATACTGCTACCCACTCTTTGCACTATGTTGCTACCCACTCTATGCACAATATTGCTACCCAGACTGTGCATAATACTGCTGCCCACTCTGTGCACCATACTACTACTCGCTCTGTGCACTATTATACTACCCACTTTGGGCACCATACTGCTACCCCTTTGTGCACCATACTACTATCACTCTATGTACTATATTACTATCCCTCTGTGCACTAAACTGTTACTCACTCTGTGCGCCATACTGCTACCCACTCTGTGAAATTTACAGCTACCAAATCTGTGCAGTATACTGATACCCTCTCTGTGGACTATACTGCTACTCACTATGTGCATTATTTTTCTACCCAGTCTGTGCACTGTACTGCTACCTAGCCTGTGCACTATACTGCTACTCAGTCTGTGCATTATACTTCTACCCATTTTGTGCACCATACTACTACCCACTGTGCACCATACTGCTACCCACTCTATACACCATACTACTATTACCCACTCTGTGCACTATACTCCTATTGACTCTGTGCAGTATACTACTACACCCTCTATGCACCATACTATTATTTTTTTTCTTTAACATTTGTTTACTGGGAAAGTCCAGCTTGGACAGATCCCATTTTCAGTGAAGGCACAGGAAGAAATGCTCCAGATACATGTCCTTGGAATTATACTGCTACCCACTCTGTGCATTATACTGCTACCCACTTGGTGCACTATACTGCCACTGGCTCTGTGCACCATACCACTACCCACTCTGTGCAGTGTACTGCAACCCAGTATGTGCAGTTTACTAATGCCCACCCTGTGCACCATACTACTACCCATGCTGTGCATTATACTACTACCCACTCTGTGCACTGTACTACTACCCACTCTGTGTACCATACTGCTATACACTCTGCGCACTATATTGCTACCCACTCTTTACATTATACTGCTACCCACTCTGTGCACCATACTGCTACCCTCTGTGTGCACCATGCTGCTACCCACTCTGTGCATTGCACTGCTACCCACTATGTGCGCTATACTGCTATCTACTCTGTGCACTGTACAGCTACCCACACTTTGCATTATACTCTAGCCACTCTGTGCATTACACTGCCACCAACTCTGTGCACTATGCTACTGACACTCTATCCACTATTCTGCTACCACTCTGTGCATCATACTTTTTCCCACTTTGTGCACCATACTGCTACCCTCTGTGTGCACCACGCTGCTACCCACTCTGTGCATTGTACTGCTACACACTCTGTGCACTATACTGCTATCTACTCTGTGCATTGTACTGCTACCCACTCTGTCCACTGTACAGCTACCCACACTTTGCATTATACTGCTAGCCCCTCTGTGCATTACACTGCCACCAACTCTGTGCACTATACTACTGACACTCTATCCACTATTCTGCTGCCACTCTGTGCATCATACTTTTTCCCACTCTGTGCACCACACTGCTACCCAGTTCATCCATGTACTATACTGCTACCCACTCTTTGCTTTAAACTACTAAGCATTCTGTGCTCCATACTGCTCCAGACGCTGTGGACCATATTACTACCCACTCTGTGCACTCACCATGCTACTACCAGCACTGCATTATTTTAGTACCCATTCTGTGCATCATACTACTACACACTCTGCGTGACATTACTACCCACTCTGTGCACCATACTACTACCCCACTGTGCACTATACTGCTACCCACTCTGTGCAGCATCCTATAACCCACACTGTGCACTATACTGCTAAACACTCTGTTTATTATACGGCTACCCATTCTGTGCACCATACTGCTACCCTCTCTATACCATATAATGCTACCCAATCTGTACATTATACTGCTACCAACTCTGCATATTATACTCCTACCCATTTGGAGCACACTACTCCCTCTCTGCACCATACTGCTACCCACTCTTTGCACTATACTGCAACTCACTCTGCACTATACTGCTGCCAACTCTGTGCACTATACTACTGACCACTCTGTCCATTACACTGCTACCCACTCTGTGCATCATACTACTACCCACTGTGTGCACCATACTGATACCCAATGTGTGCATACTCTATACATCATACTGCTACCCACTCTGTACACTCTACTGCTAGCCACTCTGTGCACTCTACTGCTAGGCACTCTGTGCATCATCCTGCTATCCACTCTGTGGACTGTACTTCTATCTACTCTGTGCACCATACTGCTTCCCCCTCTGAGCACCATACTGCTACTAACTTTGTGCCTATACAATTACCCACTCTATGCACCATACTACTAACCCACTGTGCACTGTACTGCAAACCACTCTGTGCACCATACCACTACCCACTCTGTGCACTACACTGTTAAACATTCTGTTTATTATACTGCCTCCCATTCTGTGCAGCATACTGCTACCCACTCTGTGCAGTATAATGCTACCCACTCTGTACATTATACTACTACCAACTTTGTGTATTATACTCCTTCCTTGTCTGTGTACCACACTGCTACCAACTCTGTGTGCCATACTGCTACCCATGCTGTGCACCATACTGCTACCCATGCTGTGCACCATACTCTTTATACTATACTGCTACCAGCTCTGTGCATTATACTGCTACCAGGTCTGTGCAGTACACTACTGACCACTCTGTGCATTATACTGCTCCCCACTCTGTGCATCAAACTACTACCCACTCTATGCACCATAATGCTACCCATTGTGTGCACACTCTGTTCATCACACTGATACCCACATTGTGCACCATAATGCTACCCACTCTTTGCACCATAATGCTTCCCACTCTGTGCACCATACTGCTACCAATTCCATGCACTATACAACTACCCACTCTGTACACCATACTGCTACCCACTTTGTGCACCATACTACTACCCACTCTGTGCACTATACTGGTAACGTCTCTGTGCACAAAACTGCTACAAACTCTGTGCACCACACTGTTTCCCACTATGTGCACCATACCACTACCCACTCTGTGCACCATACTACTTACCCACTGTGCACTATACTGCTACCCACTCTGTGCACCATACCAGTACCCAAACTTTGCACTATACTGCTAAACATTCTGTTTATTATACTGCCTCCCATTCTGTGCACCATACTGCTACCTACTCTGTGTAGTATAATGTTACCCACTCTGTACATTATACTGCTGCAGATCTGTGTACTATACTCCTTACCTGTCTGTGTACCACACTTCTACCCACACTGTGCACCATACTGCTACCCAATACTGCTACCCACTCTGTGGACTGTATTGCTACCTACACTTTGCACTATACTGCTATCAACTCTGTGCAGTACACTACTCACCACTCTGTCCATTATACTGCTCCCCGATCTGTGCATCAAACTACTATTTATTTATTTATTTTATTATTATTTTACATTTGTTGACAGGGATAGTCCGACTGGATCAAAGTCCATTTACAGCAGATGCCCGGGGAGATAAGCTCCAAACATATACAAGTACAACACAAAATGAAAAAAAAAACATAGAAATAAAAATAATATTAAAATAGAAATGCAGATAAAAATAAAAATGCAGATAAAAAAATACATTCAGACTAAAATAGTACAAATTTACATGTAGGTTAGTTCCAAAGGTACATAGTTAAGCATTGAATAGACAAATATACAGGATAGAAATTATCCTGGTTATAGTCAGGAGAAGTTAACAATAGCTATTAGATAAGTAAATTACATTCATGTTGTTGGCTTAGCCAGGCTTGACACAGTGACATAGCCAGTTTAATGCCAGATGTTGTTTAATTGTGGCTTTAAATTGGCATAGGGAGGAAAGCATGGTCATGCCAGCTGGAAGTATGTTCCATATTCTACTTACAGAGTTTGCAAATAAGACCATGGCAGCTGCATTGTTAATTTTAGTTGTCTGGATTTGTAGCTCATTAGATGAGCAGAGCAGTCGCGTGTTGTTATGGGGGAGGATAGACCCCCGGATTCATGAAGCTCGGCGCGAGGCCGGTGTAAGGCCTGCGCCGGCTGTGCGGCGTATATATATGGTGTAGTAGCGCCATATGCATATTAATGAAGGTGCGCTGCCACCACATCCACGTGCATAGGACACGTGCGCGAGTGCATGTGGTGTTACTAAGCTGCGCCCGGAGGTGTGTCAATGTCGGCTGTCGATGAGCAACCTAAACTGTTGAATATTATAGTCTACCTGCAATAGTAATCGCACCTATCAGTGTCCGTGGATAATGAAACGTATGCAAAGCATGCAAGACAGTTCCCGGCCACACAAAATGGAGAACCAAACAGAAATGCACGCAACACAATATGCGTTTCCGTCCATGGAACAAATTATATTTAAAATCGTGTGTCCGTAATGTACTGCACTGTCGGTAGTTATACCTAGTGGAAGTGAAGCGCATCATGTCAGCGCACCGCCAATACACACATCTAGCCCCATGGGCAGGGTCACCAGCAGTCCCACAGTGGTAGTGATAGTACACAGCTGGGCAGTTGTGGCCATATAACAACCGTAAATAAACCTGACAGTCCAAATTGTATACCAAACTCACACAAACATATGAATATTAAAATGTGCTATACACATGAACAGGAACGTAACCGGCACATACACATAGGATGCTATATGCGGAACCGGGACATCCAAATGCAGAACCCATGCATGCAAATACAATACGCAACAACCCCTGTATAGCACATAACCCGCACCCATGTCCGAATGTCCACCAAATCCAGCTACCAGCCTTGCGCAGCCGTACACCTACACATAGCGAGTATTCCCCATATGTAGTAGGAGGTATCATCCTAGGCAGTGTCAGGATTGCAAATATGTATCCCACACATGTAAACATCCCATCACAGTTATGTAAATCCAAATGCCCGCGCGTCCATGTTCTGGCAAAATGTGTGTACATCCTGCGTGGGATAAGTAACCTGTTGAAACATCAGAGTTGTTCACACGCCACGGTGTTTAGTACTGTACACATCTGGACAAAACATGTATGTGTAGTCACGGTACTGTTCAGTGTCTAGACAGACATGCAAAACATACTACGCAGGATGGAACACCTGTCCATCATGCAGGTCTCCCCACTAGGGTTGCCACCTGTTCAGATGCCCAAGGTGGGACATCTGATGTAGAAATGTGAGAATTTGCAGGATAAAAAATACCCCCGGCCAGTGCAAAGGACAGAATTACACTCGTTTGCCAAGATAAAAGCTTATGTCATAGCATGTGAATTGCTTATGCTAACCCAAATAATAGTATGTGTTTCAGATACAAAATACCTGTATCAAGCAACTATTAAAGAAAATAAGAAATATACCTTTGTCTTAAAATCACAGGACACTTGCCATGTCTTAGGTTTCGTCGCAGGACACAACTGTCCAAAGTGGGACTTCCCCTCGCAAAGAGGAAGAGGTGGTAACCCTACTCCCCACTGAATTATCGACAGTATATATTCAACCCAATCACATACCGACACCACCACTCAACCTATTACAGCAACAAAATCTGGACAAAGCCTAAAATGATGGGTGGACAAATAGGGACAGATGTAAATACTGCTCTCACAAACTTCGAAAGTTCACAGAATAATAGTATGTACATTAGCATGAAATGTTGTGAAGGATGTGGGGTAGTCCCCGAGTATTACAGAGGTCCGTACATTCTTACTGTAACAAACCTTCACATATGTTTACTGTACTACTGCATACCTGTAGTTAATTCATAGTTAATTCATGTCCAAAATAATAATCCTCGTATGAATGAATACAGGAAATAGTCAAATGTGAATGGGAACACCACTCACCGTGGATTATGTATTGTAACCACCCCCAACCATATTATGTATTGCCAACATTATAAGCTGCTGACAGGTGCCCAAACACCTGTGTCTGTAAACACAGGTAAAATAATGTGAATGGGAACACCACCACCGTGGATTATGTATTGTAACTACCCCCACCCATATTATGTATTGCCAACATTATAAGCTGCTGACAGCTGGCCAAACACCTGTGTCTGTAAACACAGATAAAATGTTTAAAATGGACAAACTCTGTCCATGTGCTTTATCTGACATTTGAACACGGTCAGGTCAGTTCCGTTCACCAGGCGGACAAGCCTAAACCCAGATCACCACATGAACACCCCGACAATTAAAGACTTGTATGTGTCAGGACTATAAGCCTTGGGGTTCTGAATATCCCTGCAGTGATTAAATATGCAGCTTGGGTCCAGAGCAGTAGGGAATAGGGAATGTGTAATATGTAGTACTGCATTTTTCCCAGCAGGAGAATGGATGCCTGTGTCGTAAGTGAAGCGGTGAGGCATATGTTAATGTAGCTATGTACTATGGGTATGCATATAAATGAGTCAGAACACCAAATGTATAGTGGTTACAGCATCCGGCCAACGTGAATGCAGTCCCGGTTCAACTACGACTACAGCACATATAATGTTAAAGTGTAATGAATGCGTCTGTGCTGTACAAACATTTAAATATGTAAAGGTGAACATGTGTTTCGCATATGTCCGATAACCGGATTACAGATATTTTACTGGTACTGTCACAAGTAATAAAGCCCACGTAAGCACAAAGACTTAGTAAACATATGTAACCCACAATAAGGATATGCATGTGCACCTGCGCATAACCCACAATAAGGAAATGCAAGTGCGCCTGTGCGTGTGTAATCCGCTCACAGCATAGCAAATGAATGCTGGTTTCTACATGTAATGTCTATATATGGATATATACATTTGTGTATAGATATATATATCCACAGACTTAAACAAAATAAATATATGAAATAAAGAATGTACAGACATATATATATATATATATATATATATATATATATATATATATATATATATATATATATATATATATGTACACTCAAACACATACAACATTAATTGATATATACCTAACAAACATATAAACAAATGTCCTCGTAGATATAACACATGTACATAAATAGGTTACACCATAGCTAGTATGGATACACATAACAGACATGCAATTAAGGTAAATACACTGCTGCTCTCAAAACTGCTGCCCGGAAAGTATCAGTGTGCCAGATCTGTAAGTCCTACTCTTTAAACATGGATATAGGTGTCCTTTGCAGGACCCCAAAAATAGTGAATCTATAAACGCACTGTCCTGTAATGATTGCTGCAAAGAAGTGTCATCCGCAACTACAATATAGCTGTACATGCAACAGTAGCTTGTGCAAGTGTAATAACACATGGGTTGACAGAATGCAAGACATATGTCCCGACATGTGGAGAGTGGATAGTGCTTAAAGGTGTCATCATACTTTATTATCGCTCACATTAAATATGTGTTATGACTACTGTGGAGGGGTGTCAGGTCTGGGAATCATGGGTATGCAATAATGGACCTAGGTGCCTAGGTGTTGGTTGGCACAGATTTATGAGGTCTGCCCCATGGGAGTGATTAATATTCCTATGTGGGTATAGCAGACGCCTTTAACTTCCTAAAATGAAGAACCCATCTACTGGATATTGTATAAACTATTGGGGGAAGATGTAGGGAGTTATATTAGTGTCGTGTAAGCGATTATCATGGACGTACATGCGTACGAATAAGATGGTAACCATACCTCTCAATCAGAATAAGACATCTGGACAAAGGCATTTTAAAATAAGTATAAATAGGGAATATCTCAAATATTCCTCTTACAAAGTCAGAATGTTGATAGAATAATTGATCAGTCAATAGTATGAATGTTTTGAGGGTTATTAATTGTAAACTACAAATGTCTGTCATTATTGTCTAACCCCACAGTCCCTAATGACTTCCCAGTAAATTACCAGAAAGGCACAATATTATTAAAAAAGGAACAAAATCAGACGTCTAAGTTCGGGACAGTTACCCAAAATGTGTACAGTTGAGAGGTATGAAGGTAACCCTGACCTAAATAAATGTACAGAACTAGTGAGATTAGGTGGACAGGTGTGAAGAAAGACGTGATGACAAATGACAAAACATGTATAAGTCAAAAGCATGTACCTCGATAAATCTGGATGAATACTAATGCCCTGTGATAGTCAATGTGGAAGGTTAATAGAAACAACATAAATGTGTCCCTCAGGGTGCTATGCAGTGTCCCAGATACAGTGTTTAGTCTCCCACACACGCATGTGAGTTCTGCCACTGACGGAAAGCGCAAATACCGGCGAACACATAAGGTAGATGATAGCAGAATATGTTTTGATTAGCACCTGTTGGCTTTTGTGAGGAACACAACACTCTGGGTGGGTGTGTCCTACAAAAGGAATGTAATGGCATCTGGCCTGTGATTTCTCCATATATTGTGTGTAGAGGTGTAATAAAATGACATATCTTGTATCAGAAACAGATACATGTTGAAACAGTATCATCGACTATACCACTACAAGACAAATCTGAAGGTATGAAAAGTGCTGAAGTAGTCAGTTTAGTATTGACCGCAGGTATGTGTGGACTTGTCAAATGTCACAGCTGTACATATAGTTCCCATAGGGCTGTCACCTCTACAAATGATGAAAGTGGGAGGTGCTCTGTAGAAATGACAGACATAGCAGGTCAAAACATACCTACAGCCATGCTTACTCCACAAATAGACATATTAGCACACATCAAAGCTTAGGCCAGGATTCACAAAGCTTTGGTCGGTGTATGAGTAGAGTAAGAGTAGAGCAAGGCAAGATGTCTGCCGAGCTATTCAGCAATATCCTGTAGGGGCATGTAACACAGCCCCTTAAACGAACGTTGCACGGACAATGTTAGGATATGCAAATTACCCCATTTGTAGGTGAAAGCTATGCAAATGATGTAAAATATGCAATACATGAAACAGTAAGCTGTCCGTGCAAGAGTAGAGTTATGTGCAGAAATGTACACGGATGTTAACCAAGTAACGTTCTGCAAGTAGCTAAACGGAGCAATGTCATCTGCAAATTAAGGATGATTTAGTTGAAGAAGCATGCCAATGGCCAAATATAAGGCCAGTGGCACGTATTCCCATTGGAAATTAATAAAACTCTAGTTGTCCTCCCCTGATATCCGGTGTTTAAGCATAGCGCAGCGGTACGAGTATGCGCTGTGCATACAAAACAAGACAAATATGTAAAATATACATACAAATTGTAATGTCAGTTAAAAGTTATTACGTCATGCAGGTGAATGGCAAGCTGAAGACAACATGGCTACTGAGTAGTGGTTGCTATGTGTGGAAGCACACACTCAGAGATGTAACCAAGCATTAGTAGGCAATCCTATGCAATTGAGGCTGAGGATAGTGAAGCACAATTTGTCATGCCATATGGGCCAAGCCACTACAGTGTAAGAGTAGGGTAAGGGGACTATCAGCGTAGAAGATAGGTGACATCATGAGTGTGTATGTATAAAACACTGTAATCTTATTGGAGCAGTGTGTCACATGTCTGCTGTCAGTGACTCATCAGTGGAAGAGGCGTGTTATGATTTATCCTAGGTAAAGTCAGTAAACTAACAGTGTACGCCATGGATATCACTGAAGTTCCTTGCAAACCTGGTGAAGTGTGTTTGCGCCCGTGCAAGCCTGTAAGCCCGAGTAAGCATGTGTGCATGTGTGTCAGCCCGTGTGCGTGAGTTGAAGAATGAGTAAGCTACTGTAAGATTGTTGAAGCCCGTGTAATGTTGTGTAAGCCAGTGTAAGTGTTTGTACGCATGTATAAGCCTGTGTGCGCATGTGGAAGCGGATATGCACTTCACTGTGCTCCTATGCGCGGCGCCGCTCACTGTGGACACAAACAGTGAAAAGGAAGGTAAACAAATAGCAGTAAGTTAACTAAGGAGAACTACCACAGCTAGCAGGTGAAAACAATCAGACTGAGTATATTACACAGCCAGTACAGTAGGCCAGCACAGCACAGCACGTACAACTCTACAAACAGCAGTCCACCATGTTTTTCTCAGACACACTGCAACACTGTAGTATACTAAGAGAAGTGCAAACTGTAAAAGTTTAACCGAGGCAACATAATGTTAGGGGCTGCCATTGCTATTATACGTCAACATATGCAACATGTGGAGGGTTGTGCCAATGTGAATGCTGCTCAGCATCACACAGTGAGTAGACAGAGAGGAGTGTGCAGGCACAGGGTAACCTACCAGGGGCTACATGAGCTGGAGATAGTAGAGCGCTATAGAGTGGACAGAGACCTCCTGCAGAAGATTGTGGATCTGTGCAGGCCATGTCTCACACACAGAACCAACAGAGGGAAACCTATCCCAGCGGAAACCAAGGTATGTGTTGCCCTAAGGATACCAGCAACAGGTACCTTCCAGAGATCAACTGGTGATATGATGTGGATTTTACAAACATCAGCATCCAGGGTACTGCACCAGTTCATGAATGCCATGTCAGCACATGTCAGTGATAATGTATATATCCCCAATTCCCATAAGGTATTGGGCAGCAATATGTGTCTTTTCCACACAATAGTGGAATACCCTAAGTACTGTGTGCAATACACTGCACGCACATATGCATCAAAGCACCAGCCAGTGAGTGTGGTAGGGCCTACATCATCCACAAGGGCTTCCCCTCCATGAAGTGGCGGTTTGTGTGTGATGGCCAGCCCATAATAATGAGTGTGTGTGATGGATGCCCTGGAAGCTGCAATGCTTCCGATATGTGGCATCTGACGCAGCTGTACAAAACATTTGGCAATGGGGACAACCCTCATGGTCACCTAGTGGGGGATGCCGGATGTGCAGTTCAACTGTGGCTGATGACACACATCAGAAATGCACACACACATGAACAGGAATGCCATAATGAGGCACACGCACATACAGAAACTTTACTCTAGCATGTGTTTGTGTCGCTCAAGTCACAGTTCTGGTGCCTGGACACATCTGGTGGAGCATTAAAGCACTTGTCAACTACATGTACCAGAATTGTCTGTGGCCTAGGTCATCTGTGTCACACACACACGCACACACACACACACACACACACACACACACACACACACACACACACGACAGTTTATATACATAGTGTGAGTGACTGTTCATGTATGTGTATTACTGCAGAACAGTTCAAACACAGCAAAGTATGTCAATAATGGACATTCATCATAGTTGTACAACCACCTTGGAGGATATGCATGCAGAACTCTCATTGCATATGTGATACAGTGATGTACTTCAAAATACCATTGTAAATGCAAATATCAAATGACAAATGACATAGCACATATCTATATGTACACATTGTTACCCATTATACATATTGGGGTGTAATACCTATGTGTTACTGTTGGTAAAGTATGTGTAGTAAATGTGGATAACTGACTCTGTTTAGCCTTATAGGTGTACAGCATGGGTTGGATAACACGTATCTGTCTGTATGATACCCTTGTGTAGACTAACTGTGTCATGTGCAGAATGCATTCTAGGCCACAGTATGAATTCCCAGATCTGGACAGGAATATCCCTATTGTCTTTGCTTGTAACTAACATGGCTATATGTCAAACAGTAATGGTCCCAGCAATGTGTGGCGGTCAATACCAGTGCGAACTGGTATAGTATAGTACATGTAGGATCCACATGCTACTGTGTGTCCTACATGTGTGGGTCAGTTGTGAAGATATCATATAACAATTGGTTATTCAGACTGTTGAGGTCATGTCTACTACTATAATGCAAAACTATGACAAATAGTAATAGTATCACCCACAGCACCGTGTAAAACCATAGCAATCACACATGTGTAGACAAGTACAACAATATGTGTAGTATAATGCATACTGGCCACCAATAGAACCTATGAAGTGTTAACAGTGTGAAATACAAGGCATGTCACCATTCCAATGTGTCCACTATACATGTACATGCAGACAGTGCACCTTCACCATGTTCACATATAAATACATGTAAATCTGTACTACACACATCACACACGTACTGCACACTCTGAAACACATGCTGCCAATACTACACATGTCAGTCAAATGACACATGGATGGATAATACATCTTCAGAATTAACAGTGCTGTACACTATACTACATTGATGATCATAGCTGTAATGTATCATGCCTGCTTACATACACCTAGAAGAAAATCACACTTTGTGTTAACAACATTGTAATATTATTACAGTGCTATGAAGCCACCCTGTGCATCAGCACCATGTTAGTCTGTACCTGCATCAATGTTACACATTACAAGAGGTGGCACAGGTGTCATCATATGCACAGGGTATGTAGTTTATTTTCCAGAGCCTGTCAGTGAACCAGCCAATCAACATGTATGCATTTGTGTGTGTGTGAGGGACAACAGGTTTTGCATGGCCCAGTGTTGATGCAATGTGTGTGTGTGTATGCGTTATCCCTAGCTGTTTGTTTTATGTGTGTCTCTGCATGTACACTGTTTCAGCATGTGTCAGCCATATACTGGAGGTTGTGGGACAGTCACAGACTGTAACTGCCAGGCTGTACAGATCGCCATTCCTGGCCATAGACACCTCTCCATGCATACAACCATAGTCCAGTCCTGCACCTGGCAATGTATACACATACATACATGGGATCTGTATCACAACCTGTGGATTAACGGGTGTCAGTAATGTTAACCTGATTTGCATAGTATTGTCATTTAATACATAGTTATATGAGCCATACTCATCCTCCAAAGTAATAACCACTGCTGACTGCTGCTGAGATGTGCACATGACCTTTGAAAGGTGCTGTACTATCATTGTTTTCAATGTCCCTGGTAATACCCAGCAACAAAATAACTGGTCACTACACAACTATAACCCAGGATCACTACAGCAAACAGTATGTGCACTATCACAGAGCCATAGCACATTCAGATACATCCAAGGTGAACATGTACAGACAATGCAGCACATTCAATAGTGCTAATATCCACATACATATTACAAAGACAGATATATATATATATATATAGATACCTCTCACACACACACACACACACACACACACACACACACACACACACACACACACACACACACACACACACTTGGCAGGGCCAGGAGTTGAACATACACCTAACTACCTTAACACACTACAGCATTACGCATTTACAGAACGCGCTACTGAGATTACTGAACACAGCACTCCCAGAGGCATACTTCTAAGTGGGTGACATCATCCGCAAAGGCAAAGACGCCGATAGGGAATGTATGTGTTGTGAGGCATCTAAAAGCATTACTGTGTCCCCAGGCAGCTGGAAACACACACACACACACACACACACACACACACACACACACACACACACACACACACACACACACACTTGGCAGGGCCGGGAGTTGAACATACACCTAACTACCTTAACACACTGCAGCATTATGCATTTACAGAATGCGCTACCGAGATTACTGAACACAGCACTCCCAGAGGCATACTTCTAGGTGGGTGACATCATCCGCAAAGGCAAAGACGCCAATAGGGAATGTATGTGTTGTGAGGCATCTAAAAGCATTACTGTGTCCCCAGGCAGCTGGAAACACACACACACACACACACACACACACACACACACACACACACACACACACACTTGGCAGGGCCGGAAGTTGAACATACACCTAACTACCTTAACACACTACAGCATTACGCATTTACAGAACGCGCTACTGAGATTACTGAACACAGCACTCCCAGAGGCATACTTCTAGGTGGGTGACATCATCCGCAAAGGCAAAGACGCCGATAGGGAATGTATGTGTTTTGAGGCATCTAAAAGCATTACTGTGTCCCCAGGCAGCTGGAAACACACACACACACACACACACACACACACACACACACACACACACACACACACACACACACACACACACACTTGGCAGGGCCGGGAGTTGAACATACACCTAACTACCTTAACACACTACAGCATTACACATTTACAGAACGCGCTACCGAGATTACTGAACACAGCACTCCCAGAGGCATACTTCTAGGTGGGTGACATCATCCGCAAAGGCAAAGATGCTGATAGGGAATGTATGTGTTGTGAGGCATCTAGAAGCATTACTGTGTCCCCAGGCAGTTGGAAATACACACACACACACACACACACACACACACACACACACACACACACACTTGGCAGGGCCGGGAGTTGAACATACACCTAACTACCTTAACACACTACAGCATTACGCATTTACAGAACGCGCTACCGAGATTACTGAACAGAGCACTCCCAGAGGCATACTTCTAGGTGGGTGACATCATCCGCAAAGGCAAAGACGCTGATAGGGAATGTATGTGTTGTGAGGCATCTAAAAGCATTACTGTGTCCCCAGGCAGCTGGAAACACACACACACACACACACACACACACACACACACACACACACACACACACACACACACACACTTGGCAGGGCCGGGAGTTGAACATACACCTAACTACTTTAACACACTACAGCATTACACATTTACAGAATGCGCTACCGAGATTACTGAGCACAGCACTCCCAGAGGCATACTTCTAGGTGGGTGACATCATCCGCAAAGGCAAAGATGCCGATAGGGAATGTTTAGAGAGTGAGCAGTCTGAAAGCATATTACTGTCCCAAGGTAGACGTACACAAACACGGCAGTGCTGTCATCGGGCCAACTAAATATCTACGGAGCACTACAACACTAAATAGATACAGGATGCGCCACAGACAGTACACCCTTTGAGAGAGCAACCAGTGTGTTCAATGTAGGCATCCATCGTGACATTGAAAATGGACATCTGTCGCCTGGATGACCACCATGGCTATTCAGGATGTCAATGGCCATGCCCACACGCTTAGTATCACACGCCTGTTTGGAATGTACTGTGTGTCCATCTACACAATGGTGTACTGGGCATGCTCACACACTTAGCAGTTGCAAAGGGCCATCTTGCATGCACACGGAGTCTAATCACGGAAGGACACAGTGTGGAATGTACTGTGTGTCCATCTACACAACGGCGTACTGGGCATGCTCACACACTTAGCAGTTGCAAAGGGCCATCTTGCATGCACACAGAGTCTAATCACGGAAGGGCGCAGTGTGGAATGTAATGTGTGTCCATCTACACAACGGCATACTGGGCATGCTCACACACTTAGCAGTTGCAAAGGGCCATCTTGCATGCACACGGAGTCTAATTATGGAAGGGTGCAGTTTGGAATGTACTGTGTGTCCATCTACACAATGGCGTACTTGGCATGCTCACACACTTAGCAGTTGCAAAGGGCCATCTTGCATGCACACAGAGTCTAATCATGGAAGGGCGCAGTGTGGAATGTACTGTGTGTCCATCTACACAACGGCATACTGGGCATGCTCACACACTTAGCAGTTGCAAAGGGCCATCTTGCATGCACACGGAGTCTAATCACGGAAGGGCGCAGTGTGGAATGTACTGTGTGTCCATGTACACAACGGCGTACTGGGCATGCTCACACACTTAGCAGTTGCAAAGGGCCATCTTGCGTGCACACGGAGTCTAATTACGGAAGGGCGCAGTGTGGAATGTACTGTGTGTCCATCTACACAACGATGTACTGGGCATGCTCACACACTTAGCAGTTGCAAAGGGCCATCTTGCATGCACACGGAGTGTAATCACAGAAGGGCGCAGTGTGGAATGTACCGTGTGTCCATCTACATAACTGCGTACATGGACTGTACTGTGTGTCCATCTACACAACAGCATACTGGGCATGCTCACACACTTAGCTGTTGCAAAGGGCCGTCTTGCATGCAGATGGAGTGTACACACAGAAGGGCACACTACAGAAGGGCACAGTAAGGTATAACTGTCCTCACGCACAGGGCGGTCACACATGCAGTAACCTGTACACACACAGCTGCCATCACAGCTGTCACAGGTGCAGGTCACACACGTACACACTGCAGTGTACACTGTAGCTGTCAAGTCAGCACCATGTCATCGGTGCAGCACTACACATCCTTACGGTCCCACAACACCATGTGACACATGACCACTGGGCTGTACAGAGGTGTACACCAGCTGTACAGAGTACACATGTACCAACAGGGATCCAACAGGTGTTATGCATTGCAGTGATACCAGTATACATGAACAGGTCGGCTCAAGACATACCACGGCCCTTACACAGCTGTGACACCTGACTGTTGATGTACACCAATGAACACACGTCTGGATATGTCATACATGTGATTGTGTGGATGTGTGCATGGACTGCACACACAACACATACATACATAGCCTTTGATGTACACACAACACATACATACATAGCCTTTGATGTACCTTGTGCATAACACTGGCCTAATCAATGCTACACACGCAAATGGAAGGTGGGCCCATGTCTGTTGAATGCTCACACTACAGGGGGTAGCAGTGTTGACCGGGACACATACCCTTGTACTGGTCGCCTGTGACACCCATGATATCATACCGCAGTCCATGTGTTATGTATGTCAACACACATGTCCAGCAATAGCAATGCATACAAACATGGCAACAGGAGACACATGTGACATCTGTACTGTGCATGCAGCAACCATGCATGTGCAGTGGCCGATGTCCGTAACATAGTTGCAGCTACCTACGAAATGCAGACGCAATGCCGACCCATCATTGACACCTGTATACGGTGACATACAAACAGCACGTATGGAGGGATGTGTGTACATAACATGGTGAACCACCTGTCTAGATGTATGTGTGCAGGGGGTGGCTCACAGTTGTGTCACACACGATCCTATCATGCCATGTGCAAACAGTACGCTATGTCGCTGTTACGTGACGGTGCTGACATAATGCATACACAGCGTTCAGGTGTTAACAACTATATGTCACATGGCACCTGTAACACCTACAACCTCCCGTGTGCATATAGCAGCACATTTGCCAGATATAGCGTTGGTACACATAATGCAATCAATACCGCTGCATGTCTATCAAACGTGTCATCATATGGCAGGTGTATCATTCCCAGCACTGCCATGTGTGTCCAAATGTGTGACCAGGGATGCCACATATCGCGGGGAATATGTCCCAGTTGCTACACATCCCTGTACACCATTGTAGAGATCTGTACATACGTCAGTGTGGGAAGCATGACGTCGGCCGGTGTGGTGCATCACACACGTCGGCTGTCCGTATACACATGTGTGGTCACCACAGTGTGTGTGTGTCTGTATGTATGTCTGGTGCTTGGTGTGATGGTGTATGCTAATATACGGTGGGAAATGATCACTAACCCCACGTGGTGACTAACCCATAATGGTGATGCATTGCACAACCCTGTTGATGCCATAGGTCCCAGCCATACTGGCTACCTGTGCATGTCCCTTCTCTGTGACACGTCGTGTGGGTGCATAGTACTGTGAGGGTGATGACCACATAGGCAAGGGTCCCCACATGCAAACTATGGGGTGTGCGTTATAGTGGTGTACACCCCGTGAATGCGGCCATGTTCCCATACTGTTACAGGGTCCTACTGCTGCACAGTGTGGCCTCCAGCTACCAAGTGATACCTCACATCATCATTGGCCAGGCTGCTGTGTACAACCCCTGCACCATGTCACCATACCTGTAATGTGTCCTGCTATGTATGTCACATCTCTGTCCAGTGTAGCCTGTGGCACCGACCACATGCGTCAGGTGCAGTATATGTGCGGACATCTGTGTCATGTTGGTGTGTCCAACTGTCAAGTTGAGGGTACATGTAGCATGCTGATATTGCAGACGTGCCTGTGAGTAATCCACAGTTACACATGGGGGACTGCAAACACTGCTACCTGTAGGCACATGCAGGTACACCATAGGAGGGAACCAGGGTATCACAACCAACATGGTATTACAGATGTAACCGAGACACATACCGTGAACACATCACAATGCATGCTGCACCTGCACTACATGGTATGACTGGTGCATGTCGACAGTACACAACCTATGTCACATACACATCTCTCAGTATTTACACACAACCACTGCAACATACACATCCCTCACTATGCATACACAGGTAATATTACATACACTTCTCACTATGCTGTTCACCCTGTGCATCAGAATATTTGTGCATAACCCTGCACCGATGGTGTGGATGACAGGGATGCGGCACAGGCTTCATTATATGCACAGGGTGATATGTTTGCCAGGGGCATAGGCTGCACCAATGGATAACATCATGTGTGTGTGTGTAAGGGCCGGTGAGTTGACTGGACATGTCTGTGCAGAAAGCATGTGGATGTTGTGGAGCCCTACAGTTGTGTTTGCTGTGTGCGTGTATGTGTGTACACAGTTCTGCCATTTGTGAGGCCTACACGGGGTATAATTGACAGCCCCAGATTGTACAGAGCAGGTTGTACAGCTCACTGTGTCCGTCCACGGCCACGTGACCTGTGCCTGCCTGGGGTTGCACCGGCACTACCAGGTGGAGGTACAGAGTGGCTACTGTCCGACGACACATGTCCGCTGGAACCGTATCCCTGCTGAGACCATCCAGGGCCACGTCCACATGGCCTACTGTGTCCTGGTGTTGACAGCGCAGCACCAGCTGCACTGCTACTGCTACCGGCACTATGGGAGTGGGCATGTGGGGTGGCACACTCACGTCGACCTACACTAGGTGGTGTTGCTGGCCTACGTCCACGTGGCCTACGCCTCACTCCTACCAGGTGTTCCAGCACAGACAGCTCCCACTCGCGGATTGCCATGCCTCGGTCAAGGATTCCGACCATTTCACCTAATTGCCTATCCAGAACATTAGCAATCTGCTGTTGAGCATTTGCCAATGCCTGGGTGTTGTCTTTTAGGGTATGGATAGCAGCCCTCTGCAGCCTCTGCCCTTCTCTGTTCTGCCGTTCAGCACGTGCCTGTGCCGCCATCACAGTCTGGAACATGCGTCTGGTGATACCAGCTGCTGCGCTCTGTCCTGCAGGTGCATGTCTGCCAGAGGTCCTCCTACGAGCAGCACCGGCCACATGCCTGTGTGGCACATCTGCAGTCATTACACTGACACCATGGTGTGTAGACACACCTTCTGTAGCCACCACACGTTCCTGTTCCACGCTAACAGACGCTGACTGTCCTTCCTCTATGGCCACTGGTGATGCGGTATGTGTTGGCAGCAGAACTGTGTGCGGGGAAGAGGGGGGCATAGCTGGGATGGTAACCACTGGCACAGATTCAGCCCCTGACAACCCTGCCTGTACCTCATGCATATGTTCATCACCGCTAGTATCTGTGGGGACACTAACATCAGATGGACCGCAGGAGGGTAACGCACCTACATCATCTGTGAATGCAAAGAAATACTGTAAAGTACAATAGACACAGACACACACACACACACACACACACACACACACACACACACACACACACACACACACACACACACACACACACACACACACACACACACACACACACACACACACACACACACACACACACACACACACACACACACACACACAGACACACACAGACAGACACAGACACACACAGACACACACACAAACACAGACACACACACACAAACACAGACACACACAGACACACCATGCATGTGATTTGTCAGATGGCATGCAGCATGCCTGCGATACAGCAGAGGGCATGCAGCTCAGACATTAATAGTGTTAGTAAGCATACCTCCCTGGGGTGCACACTACAGCAAGCAGGTGTCATATCAGTAGCCATGCAGTTCACACAATCATGGTAGTATGCATGCAACCCCGTGATACACCATGTGGCCCAGAACAGGATAACAGTACACATGGCTGACGTGACCTTGACATGTAATCTGCTGACATGTGCATTAACATGCATACATGTCTGACACAATGGTGTCCTGACACATGTACAGCATCATAATGGGCTTCACATTGCAGTGTTGTGTGTATGCCCTACAGATAGAATGCATGTTTAGCAAATGTGCATGAGCATGGGAGGGTAGTGTGAGCCATCTACATTGCTATACAGTGTGAAGTACAGACACTGTGCCATTGCATGGCAACATGAGGCATCTATGTTGCTGTAGAATGCATACTATGTACACATTGCATAGCCATAAGTGCAACACAGTTGTGATGTTCAACAGATTGTATATGGTAGACTTCAGTGACACCTCCAGTAGCTGTGCACAGGCTTTTAGGTTGTCCAGTGTACCACATCAACTGTATAATCGGTCAACTAAGGCTATAATTGGACCATGTGTGGACAATGTGCAACAGGGTGTATACACATCCCAAGTACTGTGTGGCTACATGTCTCTGGCCATCCCCCATGGCCATGTGTGCACATGTGTTGGCCAATTGTGTGTGATGGGCATCTTTTCCACATGTCTGTGTTGTCCCATATGACATACACCCATAGATGTCAGATATGTCACAATCCACAGGGCTATGCAGACAACGGGTTGTATGTTTGGTATGTGGGGTATAGGTCATGCGATAGTGTGACAATATTGCAGACAGAACATTACATGTCTGGGACATGTCAGGTGGCACATCACAATGTGTGCACCCAATGCAGGGGCATATGACACAATGGTGACACCTGTGGGCTGCCCATATCACAGCTCACTGTGTGGTACTGTGTGTGTACCACACATGTTGTTCCAATGCATACTACATATGCCTCCATTGTAGAACACCTCCACCATTGTATGCACAGCTGACCACACATGTCGCAATGATAAGTACTGTGGTTTCAAGTCGGTGTATCATTACATTTGTATATATTGCACATGGGTGGCCTGTGTGAATGAAGGGTAGTGCGACCTGCATATCGTGACTGGAACAAACATCAGGTGTGCAAGTGTTAACTGGCCACATGGCAAATAGATCTACACTGTAACATGCCTGATACTGATGACAGTCTCACCTGCAATGGACTCATGTCTGTGCGGCACGCCAGAGGTACCTGTATAGGGGTGACACACCAGTATGAACATTATCCATGACTGATGACAGCCACAGGTTGCACTGTGCATGTGAACACATTCACCTATGTAATAGTATATAGTATATACATGTGTGCATACACAACGTAGCATACTGTAGTATGCAGCATGTGTGTCCACATACCTTGCATATGTTGTTACTTTACATACTGTACAGTGACACATGCAACTACATGGGATATAATTGCCATGTGTGCAGTACTGACTTACCAGGCAACTCCAGGCTCATTGCTTGGGAGACACCCACCTCCACGATGGCAGCTAGTGTTTCTGGATGCTGTTCCCTGGGTGTCCACAGACTGGCCAGTAGCTCCTCGTTGTGTGTGAGTGGGGGCTGGGTTGGTGGCCCACCACCTGTTCCACCTTGTTCCCTGGTGATTGCAGTGGCACGCTGTTTTGCATGTCGTATCAAGTCCGTGCAGTGTCTGCGCACCTGCTGGTAGGTGCGGTTATGGCCACCCACATCATTCACCCTGCTGCGTAGATCCTGCCACAGGTCATCCCGCTGCTGGGCATGCTGTGGCACATGGCTGAACAACAAGTCATAGTTGTCATGGAGCTGTGGGATGAGGACATCATCCTCCTGGCGGGTGTATGCTGGGAGGCGTGTACGGGGCATTATCTGTAAGACATAATGATGGTGACAGGTCACAGTTTCAGAGATGAACAGAGATACTGCTGCACATACATTTCTATGACATCTACTACATCTGCACAGTTATCTTTGCAAAGCATCATGACACTGACATGACTGACGTGTTTGTGTCACACATGTCACACCCATTATGCATTGGATATCATCACCATATATGTGTGTCACCTCATTACAGTGTTCATACTCCATGTAAATGCTGTCTTGCTGTGGGCATGTCTATTTGCCTGCACTTGTGTTCTTACCTATCTGCACATGCCTGGATGTGTCCATGGTACTACTGTTGACCTGGTTGCTGTGTATATGTCACATATCAACACAGGCACAGCCGTAATGGACTTGAGCAGTGACAATGCACACATACGCATGGACACCTGTACATGCATGTGTTTTGCCATATACATCTACACAGCACTGTACAACTGTTCAACATCCTTCCATGGATCGCCTGTATTGCACATGTGATAGACATGGGACAATGGATAGTCAGACGACATTCGCAGGGATGGTTATCAACCATAGCATGTGCGGGCACAGTTTCCAAGCTGTAACAGACAGCCATTGTGCCACCGCAAGGTGCATCAGTGCCACATTACTGATCCAGTCAGTTGATAGTACATCTACCATGCGGCCATCACACCATGTATGACTGGGATGACATGTGCAGCTTTGATGGACAGGGTTGCATGGTATGGCGGGAGTATGTCACATATATGGCACAGGGATCTGTCCAGCCTGTGGCGATCCTAGTATTAGGACGGTGGCTGTCCATGACATATGTCTTATAGATCAGGATATGGACATGTAGCATGTCCATCATCATGGTGTAGCAAATGTCCTTCTGCAAGGTAGACAGCATGCTGCATAGTGGAGGTGAGGATTGTGAAGGCTGGTATCGCACATCCATGCATAGCCATTACCCCTTACAGGTGGTATGTGATCCAATATCGGTCACCACAGTGCTGTATATGCCTGTCCAGTGATCTCCGTGCTCATGGATGGCACCCTGACATGACATGGGTACCTCATATGACTACCTAAGGGGCCTGGAGACGTCACCATGTCGGAGGGTGCACTGCACAGCACCATCCCTTACACAGTGTCCATAATGTTGACCACAGCCTAGGTAGTAGTTTATGGGTACAGGGATGTTCACCTAGCGGTGACACTGCTGGTATCATCCATCAGACTGTGCACATATGTCACACACCTCACCCACACAGCCCATTCTGTATGTTGTTCACAACACTGACACAGCTATACTGATAGGTCATGGCCATTCACAGCCTTACATACACAGATGCCTAACATTTGTCTGTGTGGTATGGGCTACAATGAGGGTGGGGTACAACACATTAACCCTGTTCTACTGTAGCTGGCACTGGTGTGCTGTGCACATGTCACTCTTGCACCTTTTGTAGTTGTGAGTCTGTCAACAGGCCACTGGTGGAACACTCCTGTGACATGCAAAGGTATTTGTAATCAAATATCCGTGCTGTCTTGTACATCTGTACTGCTAACATCTACAGTGCTAATGGTTCATGGACATGCACACCATACTCAGCAGGGTTATAGTGCGGTGCCACCCTAAATGACTGTCATCACCACTTGTGGGTTGATATTATCCAACACCCTATCTGTATTGTATGGTCATGCTAGGCACTTGTTCAGAACTTGTGAGCATGTCATGAGCTACTGATTACTATAGCACCCATTCCACACCATTTCCCACAGGTACACTGGCTGTCCTACACTTCCCAGCTTGCTTAAGGTACGACAGCTGTTGTACACACGCACATATCCTGTGGGACATGGTTGTATATACAGGCATGTCCAACTGTCACGCACCAGTGCTACTGCCTGTCTATATGAGGGATATGTCGTACATGTGGCAATAGAGCAATTGTCTCATGTACACATTCAATGCTCACCTCCCAACATACGGCACTACAGCCTGTGGGGGATGCACTTCTGCAGCCGTGCTGGGGGCATAGCTCTCAGGTGTACCTCATTACGAGGAACACTCATTTGGGGTTCTAAAAGGTGCATGTTCCTCAAGGTTCCACATTGGAAGGGTCTGTCACACATTCATTGTTGTACATTGTTTACCTGCTAGCCATGGCTAAATAGATTGGAATCATATTAATTCATTAGAATATCTTTTTTATACGTAAAACCAGCCTATTTTAGCCATCATATGCCCTTCCTAGTTGAAGCTGTTAGTAAGCCAGTTGTAAGTGTTCCACGTTTTGCCCATTTGTCACACAGTATGAGGGCTAATGTTCCTCAGTTTGGGGACAGGAGGTTGACAGCTATGGCTGGGGGTAATGCTGTCACCAACCCTGACTGCACCTGACAGTCATTTGGGGATGTGTAACATTCGCAGCACACCCCACCCATCACATAGTCTCACATGATCTACACCACTGGCCACACCTACGAGGACAACTTGTGCAGTACGTCTCCATACTCACTGTAGGCACCAGAGGTAGCCCCCATCATGGAAGACAACATCACCAGCTTATAGTCCACAGACTCATGTGTGCCCATCACATACAGCCAATAGTGAGTTATAACATTCACAACACACCAGTCATAGATGACTCTGTAGGGAGTCACACTGCAGTTTCACACAACAGGCTACACAAGGCGTTAGTCGCTTACATCTTGCTGTCAGGTAACTGCTTCTGCAACATAACCTATGCACCCATGCCACACCTCACCAGGTACGATATGACTGTCATTCTCCATGTTAGTGTGACTGCCCAGTGATACCACTTCACAGACTACGTGTGCAGGGACATGCAATAGCTCACCAGTCTTATAGCCCTGAGGGTGTGGGCCAAGCCCTGGGGAGCATTTTGCATTCGTCCGGACACGATACCACTGTACAATGACCGACTGTGTCACTTCAACAGTTGCCTACGCTCCTATTGTCATTCCACAGGCATCTGGTATCTGTCTGCTATGACTGTCCTGGTCAAACACAATGCTGTGGCACAGATGACTTGCACCTGTCAGCCCTGGGAGTACAGCTCACATGTAAGGCTCTTGCTGCTTCTATACTGCCTGTCTTGCACAGTTTCCAATAACTGTCACCGGCAGGGCGGTAACTGGCAGGCACGACATGGGGTCATGTGACACAATGCTTGCATCTTCCTCTGTGACGCACGCAGGTAAGGCACACCTTATAATGCACCACTCAAACATCTCTGCAGTGACTGGGACCTGCCTCTAGGCTCTGCAGAGCACATCTGCAATGACAGGTTATGGACAGACCATACCTTTCAGGCACATACCTGGACCGGCACACCCACAGCTGAGGGGTTCCCATATCCCACTATGTTTTGCACACATCCTGGCAAGTTAATTAGCACAATGCATCAGAGGTGCTCCATGTGCAACTAACTGTGTCCGGGACCGCTATACACATTGTAACAAGTGACAGAGTCGACATCATACCCCACGGGTAACATACCTTCTATGTTGGTATAGTGGACAGTGGGCCTCAGACAGCTACTACTGATGTGTGACTGACACTACCCCACACTTCACTGGGATAGCCACTCATGTACCAACACATCCATGAGTCATACCCTCCGCTCTGCTGGATCAACCCATACACACCACCTCCAAGACCTACATTACCCTTGGCATGAACACTACCACCATGTGACTGGTGTTACACACCTGGGGTTATCCCCTCATTGGTGGATTCCGAACATATGCTAATCGACCTTGTTAGCCACATCCTGGCAACACACCCATCACAGCATACACAGTACATGAGTACTACAACACCTACTACAGACGTCTGCTGACAACGGTTGTTAACATCATGACACCCGTGCAGATGGACAATGCATATACAAATGCTGACACATACCCCAGTGCACTTCATTAGCATGTACACAACTGCATGGATATGTGCACACATGCCACAATGAGTGGGATGTGCTTGTGGGTTACATTCCCAAACCGGACACTCACCATGCTTTGGAACATAAGTCCTATGTACATCACGCAGGGACACTCAGTAGCACTGTTCATGTGATATCTCCCTTGGTGGTTGGGAGACACATGTAGGCCTGGGATCACTGCAGTGGCTGTACTGTGCAGAGGTGCAGGTGACACCTGGCTCTCCTGTTCACAGGACACTACCCTAGAGAGGTGCCACTAGTGTGAACACTGTAGTTGTACACATGGACTTGCCAGACTGCATAGTACCCCACTATGCACCTGTGAAGCTATTACATGTCCTTTGTGCATGGTTACTTGGTAGCCCTTCCATTTAGATTAGCTATCATGCTATTACTATGTCCCGTACCTACAGGCCATATGTATCCTGTTATTGTACATACCAATAGACGATACCTGTGGTATTCATGATATGCCTGTTATGCTGTGTAGAATATCTGTCATATCTACCTATAATACTATACATTACACATATTTCACATAGTATCCCATAATGCAAAGCATACTTGCACAGCGGGACCACCTTACATATGTCATTAACGTTATATGCCCATACACATGCGTGCTGTGACAGTATATCAACATATACTATCCCCTGCTATGGACATACCCTAGCACTGACGGCGGGTTGTATGGAATTGTTCTGTTTAACGCCCTCATGTAGCATCCCTTGTGGTGTCTGTGCTGTGTACCTTGTGTCCCACTGCTGGACGCACAGTTTCTGCAAGCGTTAGTATACTCAGCAAGACATCACTACATAAATACCTTTCCCCACTTTATGCATTGCGGACACGTTTAATTAATGCAAACCAGGCTATACATACAGTAAAACTAATTAATACAGATCATGCTATACATAACCTTACATATCGGGCATTCTACATACCTTGTTGTCGTTACGGCATTTCGTTTCTATCTCTCTCACAGTGTTTCAACTGGTATTCGGTATGAGCATACGGTTTGAATGTCTGGCAAGTCATCCTTATATACGTCGATACCTGTAACATGTCGATTTATCCCGCCAATTGGTGTTCCTGAGTGACTAATTACTTGCATATCAGCTGTGCAGCTACTCCATTCGCCAATTACGCGGTGACAGTGGGGTATAATTGGATTCTGCACTTGGGCGTTGCCTATTTGCCTACCTTCGGGGAGATGGTCTGTATTGTGTTTTGTTATGTGTAACTGCAACTGCTATGCATGGAGACAAGTATAGTTTGGATTCACGTCCCCCGTGGATTGTGTGTGACAGGTAGAGTATTTGGTTCAACATATGGGTGTACCTGTCATCCCAACGTCTGATAACGGAGGATTGCAAATAAAACCTGTAACATGGCTGTTTGTTCCATTATACAATGCCTGCAATTTTGCATGGCGCCTTTAATTGTGTCTCTCACACGGTATGTTGAGGGTTCTGCAGATGTAATTGACTGACTGGATGTTTGTGCTGCTATTACAGTCTGTATTGCTTTAGTTTCCAGTGTGGGGGATGTTGGTGGGTGTACGTAACATATACAGGTTTGTGGGCCTTGCATTTCTACATAATCCGTATATATGTGTGTGGGCTCCGTCCCTAATTAGAGAGCTAACAGTTAGTAGACTTATGTTATGGGATTGTACGTTGGGCCGTTGTTAATTGGTTTCTATATCGTCTGCAGGTGAGCTTGCTACTTGTATACCTCCATAATTGCAGCGATATATCAAGGGATATGTGTAAGTGACAGCTATCCCTTGTATTTCTGTCCCAGATATTTGCAGTCATTGTGGTTGTGTTGTTAAAAGAGCCTGTTTGCCATGGGTTGCCACCTTTTCATATGGTCATTGTTGGACACTTGCAGGACACAAAGCAGTGTTAACAGGCCAACACGTAGCCACGGTCAGTACACAGGTTATCACATACTTTTATCCTCACTACTTACCTATTGTTGTGTGACTTTGGCTACTTATTATATTGCATGTAACATTTACGTTTCTTACATACAGGCATAACTATTAAATACGACTGTTACATTATATATGGGACATATTTATGTCCTACCATCTCGGACATTTGCCCTTTGTACTGTTTTATGTCAGGACACACCTGCCCAGGGTGGGGCTGTCCCTCCTACTGTGGGACAGGTAGTAACCGTATGCCTACGGCTAGCTATACCCACACCTACCGTACTGATCTGCCTCTGACTTGGCACTAACAAACACATGTTGTGGACACACACACACACATTACAGTCACACAGAGATGCACACGGCACCCTCAATGCACACTTACACAGACTACGGCACTCACAGACACAGTTGAACACAGTACCTACGTGGACCGCGACACCGGCAGCGGTGACTAACTGTCCCTTCATATCATCATACTATTACTCGCGGATGTACTGTTCCAGTACTGTGTTCTATCGGTCTTTCAGCCTCGTGGTTACGCATGTCGGTATGTTACACATTCCATGGTTGGCGGTATCCTATTTATTTGTACCTCCAAGATGTTATGAATGTCGTTGAACTATCTATTACATTTGCAGATATCGCTGAATCCATCTATATCACCATATAGCCCTCTATTGCCCTTTCTATCTGTATTATATATATGCATATGTGTACATATATATATATATATATATATATATATATATATATAAATATATATATATATCTATATATATATCTATATATCTCTCTCTATATATATATATATATATATATATATCTGGTGGGGAACGTGACAGGCACACAGCACCACCATATGCTGTAAGGCTCATGTACTGTTCAGGTGTTGGCATTCCGTGTTCCACTGGCTGTTTTGTTTACAATGTTTGAGGGCTGCCTATGTAGGAGTCACACATTGGGCCACCTATACATTACAATTTACAGGTGGTCATGTTTGTGTGCCATCCATTTTACTGTGTGTGCAGGTGGGGAGGTGTCAGTCCGTAGGGGCCTACACTGTCAGAGTATGTGCTATACGTTCCCTATTTGCCAAGGCGTAGGAATATTGGGCACGCCTTCGTCTGCCTACTGGGGCTGGCACAGTGTGTTCATGGTCTGAATCCCTCTGTGCCTGTAATGGCCTTGGCAATTGCGGTGGGCTATGAGGGCCTTCACCATTTTGTCCCTGCTGCAGCTGCTTCCGCAGGATCATATTATGTAGCATGGCACATACTATGACGATGTGGGCACACGTGCCTGGAGAGTACTGCAAGGCTCCACCAAATTTATCCAAGCACCGGAACCGTGATTTCAGCATCCCGAACACACTCTCTATGATGATTCTGGTTTGTGCGTATGCCTCATTATGGCGTTCTTGCATGGGTGTGTGTGCATTTCTGATGGGAGTCATCATCCACGGCTCCAGTGCATAGCCAGCATCCCCCACGAGATGGCCATGTGGGATGTCCCCCCTGACAAATACCTGATACAGCTGTGAGGCATGCCAGATATGGGAGTCATGGTAGCTTCCAGGGCTGCCAGCACACACATCCATGATAATGCCCTGGGCATTGCACACGACCTGGCAGTTGATGGAGTGGAATCCCTTGCGGTTTATGTAGCACCTACCCTGCTCACCGGGTGGTGACTTGATTTGTATGTGCGTGCAGTCTATCGCACCCAGTACCTCCGGGTATTGTGCCACACGGTGGAAGTGGCACATATTGCTGGCCAACTCCTCCTGAGTTCTGGGGAAGTATATCTGCTCATTGGCATGTGGTAACATGGCATCCAGGAACTGGTGTAGTACCCTGGATACTGATGCCTGTGAGATACCCATTATATCTCCAGTTGGCCTTTGAAAGGTACCTGTGGCCAGTATTCGCAGGCTTACACATACCTTCGTGTCCACTGGGATGGGTTCCCTCTGTTGTTCCTGGTTCTCAGGCGTGGCGGCACAGCTCCACTATTTGCTGTAAGATGTCCCTGTCCACCCTGTAACACTCTACTATCTCCAGGTCATGTAGCCCCTGGTAGGTTACCCTTGGTCTGAACACTCTCCTTCTCCTCCGAGGCCTGCGGTGGTTGTCGGCATCATCCTCCACAACACCATCAGTCTCTAACACATGCTGATGAATCACAGCTATGGCAGCTCCCAACATGTACATTTTAAAAGTTCTCCGTGTGTTTACACCTATGGTGCGGTGTTTGGGAATACACAGGTGTGTGTTGGGTGCTTTCACACTTTATTACTATTGTGCTGTGAACGCCGATGATGTCATAGTGTGTGTATGTACGATCGTAGCTACAGGTTATCTTATGTGTTTTACTGCTGGAACTACTATTGTGGCGCCTTTGGTGTTGAATTACATTTGCCTGCCGTGGATTACCTCTTGACCTTCCCTTTACATTTCTGCACATTGCACCTACCATTTTCTGGCGTGCATCCTGCAGCCTACTTTAATTTGTACTTTCCTGGACCTGGCGTATCTTGCGTTATGTGTGCTACTGCCGGTCTGCTGTCGGTTTGCTTTGCTCTGCTGTGTCAGGTCTCCTATCTTTGCAATCCAATACCTCCCCTCCTTTCTTTGCATTCCAATGCCTCCTCTATCCTTTTTTGCAGGTTTCTGCAAGCAGACTTGTCAGCTGCCGTCGATTGGCCTTCGTGGGTTGATTGCTGTTGATTGCTCATTAGTACTCCAATTACCCTACTTCCACATTTCCTTCTTTTCTTCCCCTGACCTTCCTGTTTCTGCTATTGTTTGCGGCGCCTGCGTCCGATTACTGGGTTTCGGGCATGTTTTCATCCTCGTACACGTGCGCTTTTGGGCACCATGTGTGCTCTCAGCTAAACGATTCCTCCCCACCCCTGTCCTGCAGCTTTGCTTAGCAACGGACAGGCCAGATTTGCATTGCTCCAATGTGCTTACTGCTACGGTGGCACACCCCTCTGCTGATGTCATGTATCCCCTCTGAGCCACTCCTCGGTGTTATACCGCTGCGCCATATGGTACAACCTTCATCCGGCGGGACATTTGCAATTCAGTATTATCTGCCTCATTTGCATGGCATTGACTACTAATTCATAGTTACCGCGCTGAACACTATCGCAGGCCCTTAGCAACCCTTGCACCTTGGTTGTGGTGTTCCATGCCTACCATTGTGTATTATGCTGTAAACCTGATTTCTATTACGTTGCGATTTTATGACATTTTTATATAATTTCTTTGTTACAGCTTCCGCACACATGCCCTGTGGTTGTGCTGTGCGTTACTGTGGACATGACATTAAATGTTGTTATTTACGTGTTGTACATCTTTTCTTATGCCATTGGCTGTGTATTTCGCCATTGGCATATGTTAACGTTGTGATACCTGGGTCTGGCCCTCTTCCATAGCTCCGATGTTCTGTTTGGGAAAATGTAAACTGTGTTTTTTGGTTTACATTTCCGTGGGCTTACGCTACGCCTGCACCACTTCATGAATCGCTATATGCCTTCATTTGCATGGTGCGACACTGCACATGGGGTGATTAGCATACCTACGCCGGGGGCTGCGCAGTTCTGGCGTACGCCGGTAGTGCACGTGGAATTGGATCATACCTGAATCGCTTGACGGCCATATTTGGCATTATAATGCCTACGCTATGCCTGCGCCTGGCGCAAGCTTCATAAATCCCAGGGAGAATTTCTAAGGGCTGGAATATTATCTGGGTTGTAGAGGATTTTGTTAGCCATTATCAGCAGATTGTACTTGATAAGATTGGAAATTCTAGCCATCCAAGCTGTTTAAGATTGATGCAGTGGTGGGTTCTGAATGGCAGGTCTGTAGCAAACCTGGCAATGTGATTATAACAGGTTGTTAGTCTATTAAGTTCAGATTTATGTATATTGGCTAGAAGGGGGGAGGCATATAGGAGTGTCAAAAGTAGGTGGGAGCGAGCAATGGTTATTTTAGCTGGAGGGGTGAGGAAGGCTTTGATTCTATAGAGTGACCCAAGATTTTTATTGATGCTCTTGATTGTCTGATTTACATGGTGGTCAAATTTTAAGTAATTGTCTATAATGACACCCAGTAATTTTGTATTGGGGTCGGGGGAAATGTCTGTCCCATCTTTTGCATTTATGGTGAAGGAGAAGGGTACAGACCTTTGGGTTGGTGGGAATACGAGCATTTTAGTTTTTTTGGGATTAAGTAGTAGACAATGCTTGGAGTGCCAATTTTCTATGGCAGTGAATGTAGACTGGGTATCCATCATTAAATCAGTGGGAGATACAGCTGAGCAGATCAGAGTGGAGTCATCAGCTTATTGAATACAGCTGATGTTTGGTATAATAGTAGGCAGGTCATTAATAAAGATGGAAAACAGTAGTGGTCCTAACATGGAGCCTTGTGGTACTCCAATAGTGTTTGGTAATAGATTAGAGAGCTTATTCTGCCAGAGGACAGCCTATTGTCTGTTACTAAGATAGGATGTGAACCAAAGAAGGGCTTTAGGATCTAGGCAGAGGTATTAATCATAAGTTGGTGATCAACCATATCAAATGCCTTGGAAAGATCCAAGAAGAGGGCAGAAGAAGTGTGATTATTGTTGCGGTTATTGTTAATGGTGTTAGTGAAGGACAATAGGGCTGTAGTAGTACTATGATGTGGGTGAAAGCCGTGCTGGGTATCGGCCATAAGGTGATTCTGGTTTAGGTGTTGCATGAATTGTTTATGTATACATTTCCCCATAATCTTAGCAAGTGGAGAGAGTATGGCTATGGGCCTATAATTTGAGTAGTCAGTAGAGGAACCTCCTTTATGTAAGGGAATAACATAGGACGTTTTCCAGATTATAGGAATTTTGGCTTCTGATATGGTGCGATTGATTAGAATAGAGATTGGATAGGCAATGGCATCTGCTGACATTTGCAGGTATTCAGCTGGGAGTTGGTTAGCAGAGAGTATGGTGGGTTTTAGTTTTTTGATCAGACTGCGGATAAAGGAAGTTGACACAGGCTTAAAGCTGAATAAGTTTTGGCTATTAGAGTTAGTGGTATTATAGTCAGGGGAACTAGGAGGTAGTTGGATGGCAAGAGCTTGAATAGTCTCTGTAAAGAAATGGTTGAAACTATTTGCGACCTCTTCTGGGGGTTTATTAATGATGGCAGCAGGGCTAGGTGTCAATGTTTTACCAGGATACAGTAACTTGTTGATCCCAGATCAGAGCTTTTGGCTATTAGAGTTAGTGGTATTATAGTCAGGGGAACTATGAGGTAGTTGGCTGGCAAGAGCTTGAATAGTCTCAGTAAAGAAATGGTTGAAACTATTTGCGACCTCTTCTGGGGATTTATTAGTGCCACTCTGTGCACCATAGTGCTACCCACTGTGTGCACACTGTGTTCATCATACTGCTACCCCCTCTGTGCACTGTACTGCTAGCCACTCTGTGCACTATACTGCTGCCTACTCTGTGCACCATAATGCTACCCACTCTGTGCACTGTGTTGTTACCTACTCTGTGCACCATACTGCTGCCCAGTCTGTGCACCATACTGCTATCAACTCAGTGCACTATATAACTGCCCACTCTGTGCACCATACTACTAACCCATGGTGCACCATATTGCTACCAACTCTGGGCACCATACCACTACTCACTCTGTGCACTATACTGCTAAACATTCTGTTTATTATATTGCTTCCCATTCTGTGCACCATACTGTTACCCACTGTGTGCACACTCTGTTCATCATACTGCTACCCACTCTGTGCACTGTACTGCTAAGCACTTTGTGCACTATACTGGTGCCCATTCTGTGCACCATAATGATACTCACTCTGCGCACCATGCTGCTAGCCAGTCTGCACACTGTACTGCTACCAACACAGTGCACTATGCAACTATCCACTCTGTGCACCATACAGCTTCCCACTTTGTGCACCATACTGCTACACACTCGGTGCAATACACTGATACCTTCTCTGTGCACCATACTGCTACAAACTCTGTGCACCTCACTACTTTCCACTCTGTGCACCATACTACTACCCACTCTATGTACCATACTGCTACCCATTCTGTGCATTACACTGCTGCCCATTCTTGTGTATTTTACAGCTACCAACTCTGTGCACCATATCAATACCCACTCTGTGCACTATACTGCTAAACATTCTGTTTATTATATTGCTTCCCATTCTGTGCACCACACTGCTACCCACTCTGAGCAGTATAATGCTATCCACTCTGTACATTATACTGCTACCACGTCTGTGAATTATACTCCTACCCTGCTGTGTACCCTACTGCTACCCACTCTTTGCACCATACTTCTCCCCACACTATGCACCATACTGCTACCTACTCTTTCACTATACTGCTACCCACTGTGCATTATACTGCTACCAACTCTGTGCAGTACACTACTCACCACTCTGTCTATTATAGTGCTCTCCACTCTGTGCATAAAACTGCTATCCACTCTGTGCACAATACTGCTACCCACTGTGTGCACATTCTGTTCATCATACTGCTTCCCACTCTGTGCACTGTACTGCTAAGCACTTTGTGCACTATACTGCTGCCCACTCTGTGCACCATAATGACACCCATTCTGTGCATCATGCTGTTTGCTAGTGTGCACACTATACTGCTAGCTACATAGTGCACTATGCAACTAACCACTCTGTGTGCCATACTGCTACCCACTCTATGCACCATACTGCTACTCATTCTGTGCATTACACTGCTGCCCATTCTTGTGTATTTTACAGCTACCAACTCTGTGCAGTATACTGCTACCCACTCTGTGGACTATACTGCTACCCACTCTGTGGACTGTACTTCTACTCACTCTGTGCATTATACTGCTACCCACACTGTGCACCATACTACTACCAACTCTGCACCATACTGCTACCCATTCTGTGCACCATACTGCTAAGCATTCTTTGCACTATACTCAAGGCCAATATGTGTACCATATTGCTACCCATTTTGTGCACTATACTGATAAAAATTATGTTTGTTATACTGCTAACCACTCTTACCCACTCTGTGCAGTATATTGTGACCAAATCTGTGCATTGTACTGATACCCACTCTGTGTATTATACTGCTACCCTCTCTGTGCATTATACTGCTACCCTTTCTTGTGCACTATGTTGCTATCCACATTGTGCACTATATTGCTACCCACTCTATGCATTATACTGATACCAACTCTGTGCACCACACTGCTGCCCACTATGTGCACTATACTAATGCCGACTCTGTGCATTTTACTTCTACACACTCTGTGCACTGTACTGCTGCCCACTCTGTGTACCATACTGCTACCCACTCAGTGTACCATACTTCTATCCACTTTGAGCATTTTACTTCTACGCACTCTGTGCACCATAATGCTTCCCACTCTGTGCACCATACTTCTACCCACTCTGTGCACCATACTGCTACCCACTCTGTACACCATACTAATGCCCACTTTATGTACTGTACTGCTACCCACTCTGTGCACCATACTGCTACCAATACTGTCCATTATACTGCTAACCATTCTGTGTATTTTACAGCTGCCAACTCTGTGCAGTATACTGCTACCTGCTCTTACGCACTCTGTGCAATATATTGTGACCAAATTTGTGTACTATACTGGTTCCCACTCTGTGCACCATACTGCTACCCTTCCTGAGCATTATACTGCTGCATTCTTTGTGCACTATGTTGATACCCACCTTGTGCACTATATTGCTACCCACTCATGCATTATACTGCTACCTACACTGTGCACTACACTGCTTCCCACTCTGTCCACCATACTGCCACCCACTCTGTACACCATACTGCCATCCACTCTGTACTCCATACTACTACCCACTCTGTGCACTATACAACTACCCATGTGTGCATCATACTGCTACCCATTCTGTGCACCATACTATTAGCCACTCTGTGCACTATACTGATACCTTTTCTGTGTACCATAATGCTTCCCAGTCTGTCCACCATAGTAATACCCACTTTGCGTACTGTACTACTTTCCACCCTGTGCACTATGCTGCTACCTATTTTGTGCACTATACTGCTACCCACTCAGTGTATTTTACAGCTACCAACTCTATGCAGTATAGTGCTACCCACCATTACCCACACTGTGCAGTATATTACTATCCAATCTGTTCACTATACTAGCACCCACTCTGTGTATTATACTGCTACTCACACTGTGCACCATACTACTACTAACTCTGCACCATCCTGCTACCCATTCTGTGTGCCATACTGCTACCCACTCTGTGCACTATACTGTTATCCATTCTATGTACTATACTGCTAATCATTCTGTTATCACACTGCTACCCACTCTGTGCACCACACTGCTACCGACTCTGTGCATTACACTGCTACCCCCTCTGTCTTTTATGCTGTTACCCACTCTGTGAACTATACTGCAACCCACTCTCTGCACTATACTACTACCCACTCTGTGCACCAAGCTGCTACCCATTCTTTGCACTATACTGCTTCTCCCTGTGTATTATACTGCTACTCATTCTGTGCTCTGTACTGCAACCCACCCTCTGCGCCATACTGCTACCCACTCTGTGTACTGTACTGCTACCCATTCTGTGCGCTATACTGCTACTCACTACTTGCACTATACTGCTACCCACTATGTCTGTTATACTGCTACTCACTCTGTGCATTATACTGCCATCCTCTTACTGCTACTCACCATGTGCACTATACTGCTACCCACTATGTCTATTATACTACTACTCACTCTGTGCATTATACTGCCATCCTCTCTGTGCACCATACTACCCATTCTGTGCACCATACTGCTACCCACTCTATACACCATACTACTACCCACTGAGTGCACACTCTGTACCTCATACTGCTGCCTGCTTTGTAAACCATACTGCTACCCACTCTATGCGCTGTAATGTAACTCACTGTGTACACCATACTACTACCCACTTTGTGCACCATACTACTTACCCACTCTGTGCATTATACTGCTATTCACTGTGTGCACCATACTGCTACCCACTCTGTGCACCATACTGCTAACCACCATGTGCACCATACTGCTACCCAGGTTTTGCACCATACTCCTACCCAGTCTGTGCACCCTACTGCCACCCACTCTGTATTCCACTCTGTGCACTACACTGCTAAGTACTCTGTGCCTCATACTGCTACCCACTCTGTGCACTGTACTGCTATCCACTCAGTGCACCATACTGCTACCTACTCTGTGGATTATACTGCTACTCACTCTGTGCACAATACTACTACTGACTCTGTGCACAATACTACTACTCACTCTGTGCACCATACTGCTACCCACTCTTTGCAACATATGGCTACCCATTCTGTGCATTATACTGCTACCCACTCTGTGTACTATACTGCTACCCACATTAAAAACTATACTGTAACCCACTCTGTGTACCATACTGCTACTCACTCTGTGTACTGTACTGCTACCCATTCTGTGCATTACACTGCCACTCACATTGTGCCCCATATTACCCAATCTGTGTATCATACTGCTGCCCACTCTGTGCACCATACTGCTACCCCCCCCATGAGCTGTACTGCAACCCACTCTGTGCACCATACTACTACCCACTCTGTGCACTATTCTACTTCACTGTCTGTACACCATACTGCTACCCACTAAGTGCAGCATACTACAACATACTCTGTGCACCATACTACTACCCTCTGTGCACCATACTACTACTTCTCTGTGCACCTTATTGCCACCCTCTCTGTTCCTTATACTGCTACACATTCTGTGTACTATACTGCTACCCACTCTGTGCACCATACTTCTACCCATTCTGTGCATTATACTGCTACCCACATTGTGTACTATACTGCTTCCCACTCTGTGCAGTATGTGCATTATACTGCTACCCATTCTGTGCATTATACTGCTACCCACTCTGCGCACTATACTGCTACTCACTCTGTACAGTATGTGTGTTATACTGCTACCTACTCTGTGCATTATAATGCCACCCTTTCTGTACATTGGACTACTACCCACTCTTTGCAGTATACTGCTTCTTGCTCTGTGCACCTTACTGCTACTCACTCTGTGCACCATATCACTACCCATTCTATGCACTATACCATTACCCACTCTAAATACTATTCTACTTCCCATTCTGTGTACTATTTAATTACCCAATCTGGGCTACATACTGCTATCCACTCTGTGCAGGATGCATCTATCCATTCAATGTGCCATATTATGATTGAATTTGAGTGCTGTTCTGTTACCCACTTTGTGCACCATAGTACTACCACTCTATATTACTACCTACTGTCTGCAATATCCTACAAACCACTTTGTGTAATATACTGCTCCCCACTAGCCACTATACAACTTCCCACTCTGTGTACTATTCTAATACTCACTCTCTGCAGTATACTGCTTCACATTGTATCCACTACATTACTGCCCATTATGGGTACTATTGTGTTGCTCATTTAATGTACAATATTACTCCCACTATGTGCACTATATTTCTAGCCATTCTGAGCAATATACTTCTACTTCCTCTGTCTGCTAGTCTACTACCCACCCTGTTCACTATACTATCTACTAAACAGAAAGATCTACCAGTCATCATGAAAGTATGTTACCATAGCAGAAGACACATACTAAGCTGGAAGAAATAACTCCTTCTACAAATTTTTACCATTTGTTTAGTACTTTTGTTTACTTTTGGTGTATTCGGACCGCAGGTAGTTTTGAATCCCACTACTCAAAATCAGAATCTAAGTACTGGTCCAACTTTACTCCATCAAACACAATCTATGTGCCTGCTCTACATTACTCTATAAATGCTGGCATCTGAAAAAATGTGTTTCCTATGCAGTCTGGCCTACAATGTATGCCACAATCAAGATAATTTTGATATCTTAAGACTCAGGCATTATCCCTCTAAACTTACTCACTGGTAACAATATCACTTATGCTGTCTGGGGATATCCACCCAAATCCAGGCCAAGCATACCTGTCTAATTTTATTCCTACTTTACTGGACACATGGAAATTTCCAAAGGATTGAAAAAGAAGAAGCATATAGGAACACACACACACACACACACACACACACACACACACACACACACACACACACACACACACACACACGCACACACACACTTTGTAGTTGGATTTTGCTCTATCAGTTAGATCTCCTTACCATCTTGGAAACATGACAAACCAAATGACTACAGCAAATCTGTCACCCTTCTTAGCTAGCTATGACATTCTTAGGTGTGACAGGATACACAAATGCATTTATCATGTAACATTACTTTACCAGGGTACTCTTATGTGTTTTGACTTCCTTGAGCATATTCCTGACCAATCAGAATGTCCTGTTTCTAACCCATGTTAAAGTCTACAAAGCTAAACTTTACACTGTTATCTGTACCTGCATTCTACCAGGGAATAAAAAATCCATCACTGAGGAAGTCTTGTATTGTCCAATCTGGAGCATAAAAGGGAAACAATGAATTTAGATAATATGCAGTAAACACCAAAATGACAAGAACAAATGGCCAGAAAATTCAAAATGCTTTATTAAGCCAATTCTGTAGTGCCTCAGCACACCAGCCTTTACAGAGTATAATAACAGCAGATAAAGTTATACCTTATGCAACAGTATCAATTAAAATACAATTATTCAGTCATCCACCTAAATATAAATTAAACAAGAATTAAATAACAATTATATAACAGTTAAATAAAAACTTTCCAACTACACTCTAAATTAAGACCCCCTAGGGACTAAAGTATTATTTTAAGTATAAAAATGGTTTCTTTATATAGCAATCTTGGTTTTAAATTCATATTATCACATTTTCCACAGTAAATCTGGTCTAATATAGTAGCTTGAAGTCGCGCTTCATCCATACAATGGTGAGTATAATAATGTACAGTAAAAGGGCTCTCCATCCTAGCTTTCCCAATATCTCTTAAGTGTTCTTGAAGTCGCACTTTAAAAGCCCTCTTACTTTCCCCAATATAAATTTGCTGCATGGCATAAATTGAGAGGAAGAAGCTTAAGTTGCAACATGATCTGCTTGATTATAACAACAAGCGTGCCTTTATCAAAACAGTCAATCAGAATAAGTCTCAACATCATGTGAGCTTCAAGAATCAAGAAGAAGCTGTGCAACAACAGAGCACGTCTTTGTTTCTTCAGAAGGGACTGGCACACCTACAGAATGGGAGAATGAAGAAACAGATGAATAACCGCCCTTGCATGTGACTTGAAAACAAGGACATTTGCTGAGAACATTTTGGTACCAAAATACAGGTGAGGGGTGATTTAATAACTTTAGAAAATGCCAAATGGGGAATAACCCTGGCATTGGGACCTCAAGAGAAAGACATAATAAATATAGTAAAAGAGGCAAATGGAGTTAATGCATCTTGTGGTAGCTGTGGAGTAGAATCCAGTTATGTTATCAGTTTATTGGATTATCTTATTACAAATGAGGGGCTATCTGTTCTTAATTGTGGTCTCAAATTTGTTTCATTATGCCACATCTTTATGAAATTAAGGGTGACATGTATAGTTTTCTGAGGAAGATATATTTAAAACATTATTTTTCTAATGTACTTGAGGATGTAAATGTAAATGTTTCTGATTCTAGTGATGAATTGGATGACATTTTTTTCTCATGTGATTCTGAGGGTCTATATTAAAAGACAGAAGAGGTGCTTATTTGAGATTGAATATATTTATTTTAATGAATTTTTTAAGATGTATGTTGTAAGGTATTTTAGATTTATTGATGATCTTATATTTCTTTGTCAAGGAGGACAGGAATTTAATTATTTTATTCAGTATTTGCACAATAATAAGTTTAGTTTAAAATTTAGTGATTTTTAAAAGTGGGTCTTAAAGTGCCATTTTTGGATGTTTTGTTGGAAAGCTTGGTTGGGGCTGGCATCCATACTAAGGTCCATAGAAAATTTGATGATGGTAATCAATATTTGCATGGCTGGAGTTGTCACTCCCCCCCCCCCCCCACATACTCTGTTAGCTCTCCCTCATGGTGATTTTTTTAAGGTTGTGGCGACTTTGTAATAATCAAGTTGAATTTTACAATGAACTACAGTACATGAGGGATGTGTTTACTAAAAGGGGCTATGATGTAAATAATTTGAATAAGAGTATACAAGGGTTTGTTGGTAGTCAGGATGTTGAAGAATTGGTTCCTGTATGTAATAAAGGGACCAATTTTCAGGATGGTAGTGAGAATAATTAGAACATTTTCTGTGTTACTACAAACAGTTCTTTTAGTTTAGAGGTAGTAAATTTTGTGAAGTATTATTAGGGGGTTTTAACGTAACATAAGGATTTTTGTGATTTATTGGAGAATGTACCAGGTATTGCTTTTAGAAGAGGTAGGAATATTAGGGACATGTTAGTCCATGGGAGGTTTTTACCACCTGTGGAGTCAATAAGTAGAGATGCAATAAGTTAGACACTACCCCTTGTGGTAGGTGCTGTAGTTGCAAATATGTGGTACAATGTTTTAGTGATATCAATGGCAGAAAATATGAGGTTAAGGGGAACTTTAGTTGTGTTTCAGAGGGAATAGTTTATGCCCTAATATGCCCATGCAACAAATTTTATATTGGAGAAAGTAACAGAGCTTTTAAAGTGTGACTTCAAGAACATGTAAGAGATCTTGGGAAAGCTAGGATGGAGAGCCCTGTTGAAGGGGGACTTTAAGCTACTATATATTAGACCAGATTTATTGTGGAGAATTTGATAATATGAATATAAAAGCAAAACTGCTATATAAAGAAACAATTTTATACTTAAATATGATACTTTAGTCCCTATGGGTCTTAATTTAGAGAGATGTTGGAAAGTTTTTATTTAACTGTTATATAATTGTTATTTAATTGTTGTTTAATTTATATTTAAGTGGGTTATTGAATAATTGTATTTTAATTGATGCTGCTATATAAGGTATTCCTTTATCTGCTGTTATTATACTCTGTAAAGTCTGGTGTGCCAAGGTGCTAGAGAATTCATTTTATAAAGCAGTTTGAATTTTCTGGCTATTTCTTCTTGTCTTTGGGTATTTTGGTTCTCTCTTGGTGGTTGTTGCTAATATGTAGTAAACAGCTGCAATTGTGACAGTGGGCAAAGAAATTACTACTGAAAATGATCTTTAAAGAAATTAAATATGTTATGAGCTGTGAGGCAAATAACAATGACCAGTAAGCCCTATAACATCTTAGGATAAGAAACACATGACATACACACAAATCCAATGTATAATTTATTTTTATTTATTTATTTAACATTTATTGACCGGGAAAGTCCGACTAAGTTCCACAGATCCTGTTTTCAGCAGAGGCCCGGGGAGAAATGCTCCAGAAGCATGTCTTTAGAATGTGGGAGGAAACCAGAGTACCTGGAGGAAACCCACGCGAACGCAGGGAGAACATGCAAACTCCACACAGAAGGCACCCCAGCCGAGAATCGAACCGGAGAACCTCTTGCTGTGAGGTGACAGCATTAACCGCTGCACCACTGCGCCGCCCGTATAAAGTAGAAAGAAAGACATGGTATCAGCAAGAACTGAATTAAAAAGGAGAGTCCTTTACTTATGTGCAAATAAAAGTGTTGTGTTATATTTATAGAACACTACCCTGTACATATACAAATTGTGGGTTGAATTAGAGATGAGCAGTAGTAGTAATATGGAAAAGATGTGGGTTTATGGGTTAGCATAATGGAGGGTTGGGGTAGCATAATGGTTAAGGTATTTAACTCAGAGACACAAGGTACAGGGTTTGATTCTCACCCTTGATCACTATCTGGTTATTGGCTAAGTGTATAATAGTCTGCAGACTGTTTTTCTAGTACTTATCTTTGAATCTTTGAAAAGGCAGAAGATGATGCTGAAGGGACAGAGTTTAAGTCAACAATAAAGGTGAAATAAAAACAAAGCAGGATTCCTGAAGAGAAGTAACAAAGACTGTGCAGGTGATGACAAATTAAACAGAAGTTGTTGGAAAAAGAAAGAAATATAACAAGAGAAGAATAGGAGCCAATGGAGTAAAATGGATCAGTAATATAGTGCCAGCATTTGATATGATACTGGCTACAGGATTAGAAAGTAAGCTTATCAAGTGACATCACAAGTTACAAATCCATTTATGATATAGATGTCATTTTGGGCCATTCTTGAAAACATCACTTTGTAGTATTTAATTGTCTAACAAATACGGGGAGTTTGAAAGCCAAAGACTATGAGGAGTGTCATACCACCTTATAAAAGAAAAAGGAGCAAGACATTTTGTATGGTAAACAGGTTTATGTACCTGTCTCAACTTTATATTAGCAGTATGTTTTCTAAATTTTAGCCAGATAAAGTCACAGAGTACCACACAATGGTATATTCGAGTAAGATATCCAGAGGCAAATCTTGCAAGTCTGTTATAAGCTTACTGAAGTTTTACTTAGGGCAAAAATGCAAGATAACATATTACATGAATATAGTAGACTTAGAAGTAACATATCCCTGCAGCTGACAGAGGGGCAACATTATGAATGACCTAAATCTGTAAACAAGGGCATAGTTGCCACATACACCATGGCAATCAGGCAATCAAGTTTTTCATCTACAGTTGTTAAAGCTCCATTGCAGCTGTAGTACACTTGCAATAACCACAAGGGAGATTAATACTTCTGCATTCATACTGACTCTAATAAAATGTCAGGTTCTCATTCAGTGGACAGATCACCCTCACCATCCTTGGAACAGCCATGATGCCTGCCCATTTCTTATAATAAAAAATAATAATTTGTTTACATTTTTGAGCATATCCACTGCTTTTGATGTTCATTTTCTTTTTTATTTTGAAAGTATAAATGACGCTCAGAATCACTGCAACCATCTCTGATGCTGTGTGTCATTACAATGACTAAAAACCAGGGGACTTATTGTCATCTTCAGGTTAATTAGTTTGTCAAAAACTCAGCGGGCTGCTGAAGTTATCAACTGACCCTCAAATTACTCCATTAATCATCAGCATCTGGGTTTTAGCTTTGAATGCAGAAATTGCCAAATGCCAACTGACTAAGCTAACTAAAGTAGTCTGAGTGCAAAATATTCCACCTAATTTCTCACTAAATTTTATCCATATGATTCCATATTAATTATCAGGATATCTGGTGCCTAGTAGAAGCACAGCAATGTACTATCTAATACACAGTGCAGTAAATGTTTTTATAAAAATTTGCTAGGCGATTCAGGAAAATATCTCTAACTCTTGAAGATAAACTGCAGCAGTATGATAAAGGTATAAATATTTTAAGAAAAAGAACATTTAGGGGTCATTTAGCTGCTTCAAAGCAAATCTATAGCTTACATTTTCAAGCATATTGGTTATCTAAAAAATATTATAAATTGTGTAGTTTAAGCTTTGGTGCATTGTTGAAACTCTCTGTATTTCAAAGAGTTTCAAATTCAAAGACATGCATCTGGAGCATTTCTCCCCGGCCCTCCACTGAAAATCTGCTTTGTTTCAAGTAAGACTATCGTGATAAACAAAAGTTAAAAAAAATAAATAAATTAAAAAAATTCAAACACCAGATATTTGGCATAGATTTTACTTTCCTTATTAATTTTTGGGGTGATGCTTCTTTTAACCTGCCATTGTTTCTGTCATAAGCAGTTTATCTTAAAACTGTGTTCACATAACTTTTTTGTGTGATCATTATTCAATGAAAGAGAGAGATCTTATTTTCCATTATAGTGCTGGCAGGGTTTGCTGGTCAAGTCCCTTAATTTAATTATGTTGTACTGCAATTAATGCGAGTATTACCCATTCTGGCAATCCATCCCAATGATCCACAACCCTGTCTGTGAAAAAGTAGCTAGGCCATAGAACTTGCTGTTTGTGCCCCTTTGTTTCCTTCCTTTCTTTCCTTTTTGTCCAGAATGACATCTCACATCTCTCTCTCTCTCTCTCTGATATATTGTTCATTAAAGTTGCATCCCAGGTATCTCTTCTTGGTTTAAGTGAGCAGGACTCTGGCTTTTCAGGTTTGATTAGTGACTCCAGCATCCATTGCTGCTGGTATGGCATGGTTGGACATATCCATCCTGGAAATGGGATTAAGACCTATATGAATGTCATTTCCAGGATGCTATAATGTCACAAAGAACACCCCATGATGGCAGCACAGATGGTAGCCTCCCAAGATGACTAATGCTGCTGTGCTGAGAATACCCATTTCAGGAGAACAAACAGGCTAATGTCTGATCAGGAGACTTTTGATGGTCAGTAAGCATAGTCGCAAACAGCACATAGAGAAAAAAAAGGACTTGTATTAGGTCTGATCTCTTGTTATGTAATGCAACCCCAAGAAATTAAAACTATAGAAGGTTTGATCCAACATTTGGAATGGTTACATATGGAAGGCAGATACCTGTCATTGGATAATAAGATGAAATGTAAAGGTTAGAATGAATTACTTGTGAGTGATCACATGCACTCTGCATGTGATGGAACTAAGATCTGGTCACAAAATAAATATCTTAAAGACTGATGACAAATACATTTTTTTCAGGGGAAATTACGAAGTATGATATTGGCAGAAAGGTAAAGATATTAGTTTATATATATATATATATATATATATATATATATATATATATATATATATATATAAAGGACTCTAACCTCCAATGGCATATATTTCTGGATAAAACCTTCAGTTTACTGGTTATTACATCAGCTTTATGATGGAAATGCAAGAAAAGTGCAAGGGATCCTGACATGTACAAGCAGAAAACATTGATATTTGTTAATCCTTTGTTGACTGGGTTAGTCCCACTAGGTTAGTGGCCTCTCTTTAGGGAGAACACAAGGTGGCATTGGGCACGGCATCAGAGAACTTCCCCTTCTCTTTGGCATAGGGGGCAGAACTGAAGGTGGCACATCCTGTTTCTGTCTCTGTTCAAGGCCCAAAGGAGGCCTGGAGAGACAGTAGTGCCATGGAAAATGTAGTCCATTGCACTGATAGCACAAATGTTGAAGGAATGGTGAAAAAGGATATGGAGTTGGCAGAATCTCTGCTAAATGGAGAATCCAAAAAGGTGAAAGTGGAGAGTGAGTTCCTATTGTGGGAGAAATCAAATAAGGAATGGGTCGATTTACAGGAGGAAATGAGGCCTCATTCAGAAGGGATTTGTCAATAAATATTGTTTGAGTGGGAGATGGAGCAGCAGAACTGGTTTATTACAGCCCTTAAATCTGGATGGTTGTGGGATGATTATTTAGAACAGTTGGTGAATCAAAGCTAAATGGAGAACAGTGCAGCAGCACAGCGTGGAGCAATATAATGGAGAGAATAGAAGAAGAAGAAAGGCAAAAAGTGGAATCCAGTGAGAAAACTTATGCAGAAGCAGTCAAAAAAGCTGAGGAAAGAAAAGAAGAAAATAAAGGAATGAAGAGAAGGTACACAATCAGAATAAGCAGTGAAAAGGACCAAGGGCTAAACAGGTATGAAGTGTGGGACACTTTAATTCCACCATTAGGTATAACAGCAAAGGAGGTAAGAGCATTCATTTTAATTAATAATGAGACATCTTGTGATTTAATTTTTGAGAATGGACAATATATGGAAAACTTTATAGGGAAATATGAAAGAAAAAGAATGTGTATCCATGGACAGAGTATGGTCTGCAGCCAATTTTTAGGCAAACAAAAAAAAGAATAATGGTTCAATTTAGAACTGAAGTGGAACTTGCAGACTTAAAAATAACTTTAACTAACTCTAAAACATTCCCCAATTTGCCCACATTGCAAAGATAAAACTGCTGACCTTTTCCATATGTTCTGGAGCTGCAAATGGGTATTCAAACTGTGGAACTCCCTGAAACTACAACTACAAAAGATAGGCTATCAAACTTCAACGCTGACTTGGGAATTTATGATATTACATATTCCCCCAAATAATCTATCCAAAAAACAAATAATCATTCTTATTAATATTTTCCTATTAATGAAACTCTACATAGCTACCAATCGGCTTAACCCGTACAAGAACTCTTGGGAGAATTTCAGGATTTTGGCGATAAAACATATACTAGCCCATAAACACATAATAAACAAACAAAACAAAAATCCCAACACTTTTAAACTCTGGGAACAGATTTTCAATATTATACTTACATAAACCACTAAATATAAGATGCACTACAACATACACAAGAATCACCGCAACACGATGTAGTCATAAACTGAGATATTGTTACTAACCCTGGAGTTAGCATTCAGAAGAATTTTTTTTTTCTTTTTTTTTAATGTTAAATTATGAAAGCATTCATGTAAACAGTGTAAATATGTTTTAACTATTTGGTTGTAGTTATGATCTGATATCACCTCTGTATATTAACCTGTGGACTGTGAAAAATAAAGAAATATTATTGAAAAAAAATAATAACTTTAACTATTTGTCAGGATGTATTAGACCCTATGAAAGTTTATGATTAAAGAGGACTTTTGACTGGGGGATGGGAATCTGGAGTTATATTAAAAATCGAACATGACAATGTGTTGCATATACCAAGTATTATTAATGTTCATGGTAATAGGAGTTTAGTGAGATATAGAGGGAAACCAAAGACTTGTTATTTTTGTGGTAAAGATGATCACTTAATTAATGGATGTGATAAGAAAAAATGTTATTTGTTTGGTAATAAGGGGCATAATACAAAAATTGTGATTTAAAATGCAAGAAATGTGGTAGTACAGGACATTCATGGCTAGAATGTGAAATAGATATACAAGAAAATGAAAATATTAGGATACAGGAAGAAAAGATAGAAGAAATGGTTATACAAAAACAAGTGCAACAAAAGGAAAGTAATATAGAGATAATGTAAAAAGGTAAAGAACAAGATAAAGGAAAAGAAGAAGAAACAGATGAGACCAGTGAAAAAGGAATCTGAATGGTATGGAGTAAAAAGTAAAAAGAATTCTGTAAGGAAATAATTAGGGAAATTAAATTTAAAAGCATAATGTTTAGAGAAAATAAAAAAAGGTGAAGGATAAGAACTATACTATAGCTGTTTGCTAAAAGCTGAAATTATTAGCTTTAAATGTAAATAGTTTGAAAACATTAAGAACAGAACTTTTACTTTACAATGGTGTGCTGCAAGAGAGGCTGAAGTGATAATATTAGAGGACATAAGATTATTAACAAAAAAAAACACAAACAGAAAAACTTTGGAATGGGAATGTTATATGGAACGTAGTTAAAGAAACATGTTCGGGCATATGTGTATTATGTCAAAAAGATATTAAAATATTAGATGTTACACTAGATGAATTGGGTAGAATAACAATATTAGATTTAAGATGGAAAAAGTATGTATATAGAATCATAGCCTTATACGCATACATTACAAAAAAGAAATGGAGAACATGTTCAAAAGTATACTCAACTATGTATGTGTAAATATGAATATTGTAATAGCAGGTGATTTTAATTGTAACATAAGAGAAAAAACAATAATTATGTAAAAATAATTAAGGAAACTATGAGGAGTGGTAAGTTAAAGTTATGGAAAAATAAACATTGGACATATAAGAGAAATGATATAAAAAACTGAGATAGACTATTTTTATTGTCAGACAGTTTAAAAATCAAACAAAAAGGAATTAAGTGTAATAGATTTTCCGATCATATAGTGATTTGGATGAAAATACAAGAAAATGTAGAATATATTAAGATAGGAAAATAAATAAAAAGAATTAATGAGAAGGAATTGGATTCAGTAGAAAGAAAGAATCTGATTACATTCTGGAACAACATATAGATATGAAAGACTTTTACCAAAATTGGACAGTTTCATGGATACAATTTAAAGACAAATGTAAAAAAGGTGTTTTTAGAATGCATAGATAAGAAAAGAAGGAAAGAAATAGAAAAATATATGATGCTGAGTCAATAAATATTTATGAAAGTATTAGGGAAAGAGAGAATATTTTATGAAAAGGAAAAAATGTATAAAATGAATCAGATTAAGGTTCACAATTTGTTATACAAGCAAAAAATGTTTATTGCAAGGGAAAAAAAGAGGTAGCATCTTATTTCTGTAAAATAATGAAAGAAGGAAAGAAAATAAGGAAATTAAAGGACAAGGAAGGTAAATTAATTAAAAACCAAAAGGGATATTTGAAATAATCAAAGAACATGTATTGAATTTATTTGTTAAGAAATAGGTGAAAATAGATCAAATATATGATGGGAAGAAGTTAAAGAAAATCTTGAATATCTAAAAAAAATAATAGATATAAACAAATGAAATGACATCCTGAAAGATATTAATATGAATTCTGCAACAGGAAAAATTGGAATTGAATATAACATGTGTAAAGAAATGGAAGATTGGCAAAAAGGAATGTTTGTCAAAGTGATGAATGCATGGTTAGAAACTGGGATTTAACATATCAAAGTGATGAATGAATGGTTTGAAACTGGGATTTAATATAAAGAAATAAGTACCGGAGTAATACATTTCATTAAAATGAAAATATGTAGAATTGGAGACTGATAAGTTTAAATAACACAGACTATAAAATATCTATGAGAATAATAGTAAAAAAGATTATGATGTAAGAGAGGGAAAGTATTTGATCAAATATGTTTGGGAGAAAAGGAAATGTAGTCAAGAATTACTATGGCTAATAAGAGAGGTAATTGACATTATCAATAAAAAAGAGGAGGCAAAAGTAATGATGAGATATAAAAAAAGCATATGATAACACAAAGCATGAATCATTATGGGGGATTTTGAAAGCATACAATATAAGTGAGAAAACTGTAAGTGCAAATAAATCTGTTTATGAAAAAAATACGTGAAAGTAAATGTGAATGGATGGATAAGAGAAGAAATAAAATAGAATGTGGAATAAGACAAAGGTGTCCAGCTACTAGTATAATTTTTCACTGGTTATGAATATAATAGTGATTGAAATTAACAAAACGTCAAGAGATAAAGGGAATAGAATGATCAAAGAAGTTCAACTGCCAATAATTTATACTTATGCAGATGATATGGTAATAATTACAAAGAGTAAATCTTCAATTTGGTGTAATATATAAAGCACAGACCAAATTGCTGTTTCTCTGTGGTGGATTCAAGATGCAAAACACTGAAGTAGGATACAAATAAATCTTTCTTCTTTATTAAGTTTTGTTGAGCGCTTTCATCTAAACAAATGTAGATTTCATCAGAACTCAGGAAAGCGCTCAACAAAACTTAATAAAGAAGAAAGATTTATTTGTATCCTACTTCAGTGTTTTGCATCTTGAATCCACCACAGAGAAACAGCAATTTGGTCTGTGCTTTATATATTTGTGGACTGTTTCTCCATTTCGTTTCTTCAATTTGGTGTAATGTTGAAAAGAATTGGATTAGAGATAAAGAAAAAAGTAAAGGATGTGGTTTTAAAGTTGAAATATGAGATGTTGAATTTAGTGACAGGTATATGGATGTGTTAGGAATAAGATTTTGGAAAAATGATTATGTAGAGGAACAATGGGACACAGTGATGAACGAAATAAAAATGTTTACATTTTAGAAAGCATATAGATCGTCATACAAAAAGAAAGCATATTTAATAAATAGTATGGTATTAGGCAAAATTGTGTATGTAGCAAATATATACATGATACTGATAAAATATGAAAAAAAATGATGATGTTATTATTTTCATTTATTTAGGGTTCTGGGTTGAACCCGGTTAAAAGAGGAATGTTGTATATGAAAGAAGACCAAGGAGGTTTAGGGCTAATTACTTCTATTGTACATGCAGTGTCTTTAAGTTTATACAAAGTATTAAGGAGTAATATGAAAGAAGAAAACAAATTAATAGAAATGTTAATGTATTACAAATATAAAGATTTATGGGAATGAATGGGCATCTGGAAGAGAGATAAAAGCATTAGCAATGAAGAAGTAAAAACCTATCAGAATAAAATTGCGTCATGAAAAATAAAAGATTGTTGTAGAAAAAAAAGAAAAGGATGGTATATGAATATAAAGGAAAACTTTTATTTTGTTAATCCATGGAAAGATTTGGAAATTAATAAGAAAAAGCTATATTAAAGAGATAGGAAAGTTATAAAAAAAATAAAAAAATTTAATGATCTTTTATGGAGATTATCCATAAGTAAATTGCCTATAAAAGTAAATATGCAGTGTAATAAAAAATAAGATAGAAACTGTAATAAGTGTGGTGAATTAAAAACTGCAGGACACATGTTTCTGAAATGTGATAAAATCAGGACTTTATGGAGAGAAATATGTAAACATGATATGGTTAAAAAGCATTTAAAATTTGAACAGTTAAACATGGACATGATAGAATATGGGTACTATGGAATGTGAAGACAAGAAGAAGTAAAGAAAATGGACAGAATTGTTTTTTGTGTTGCATGGACAATCTGGAATGAGAGATTCAATAATATTAAATATAATGGGAAATGGACTTTGGCAAAAATATTGGAAAAATATGGTTTTGGTTGTGGGTAAAAGAGTGAAATAAATGTACCAGATATGTAAATAGTCATAAATACTGTAAATGTGTAAATAGTGTATAATGTATATGTGTGTTAACAAATTTAAAAAAAAACTATTTTTCGGCATAGGGGGAAGCATTTGAGTGTAATGCATTTGGCTTCCTGTTTTCATTCCAGGTGCAGAGGCAGCCCAGAGAAATGGGAAGCATGGAGGACAGAGAAGCTGTTGATGAGGCTAATGGTGTTAATAATGAAAACAGAGCTGTTATTCGAAGGATACTAAAGGAGGAGAATGTTGAAAAAAATGATTGGAAATTAGATAGAGTTAAAAAGCAAAAAGCGGGAGATGAAGCAGAAATGGCAGATTCTGAAGATATATTTCAGCATGATCTTTTTGTGACTGATATTATAACTCAGTGCGTTGTTACAACCCTCCAATCATGAGGGCTGTGGGATGTGTATCTGAAGGAATTAATGGATCAAAGTGAGCCAGAAAGTGAGAAAGCAGTGTCATAGGGAGCAATAATGGACAGCATCCAAGAAGATGAAAACCAGAAGACAAAGAAAGTTAAAGCAAGGTGAAAGGAGAGAAATGAAGATGACAGAAGTTAAAAGAAAGTATCAAGTAAGGATAAGTAGCAAAACTGGAAAGGAACTAGACAGGTATGAAATGTGGGACATCATCATCTCATCACTGGATACTGAACATAGAGAGTAAGAGCCTTTATTTATATAAACAAAGAGACTTTTTGTGACATTTTTTAGAAGAGGCACAATACATGGAAACATTTCCAGAGTATTATGAAAAGAAAAAAGATATGCACCCTTGGAATTTGTATGCTGTTCAGACATTTAACGGGGAGGCAAAGAAAAGAATATTCATACAATTTTGAACTGATGTTGAAAAGGATGATGTAAAAAACTATTTAAAAACTGTGTAGAGATGTTATAGATGTTACCAAAATATATGATAACAAGGGCTTATAGACTGGGGGATGGGAATGTGGTATAATACTCAGAATGCAAAATGAAAGAATTGTATATTTACCGAGTGTAATTAATATAGAAGGGAATAAGGGAATGGTTAGATACTGGGACAACCAAATAAGTGTTTTTTATGTGGTAAAGATGATCATTTAATTAATAACTGTGATAAAAGACAATGTTTTACATGTGGCAAAGTTGGTCATGAAGCAAGGAAATGACAACAAAAATGCATAAAATATGAAAGAATAGGACATTCATGGCTGGACTGTAAAATTGTTGAAAACTATACTCAAGAAACAGAATTAGACCAAGAGAAGGAGAATGTTATATTAGATAACATAAAAGAGATACAAGAAAGAAAATATGGATGTGAAAGATGTAAGACTGGATGTGAGAAATTGTATGAATGAGGAAAAAGAAAATAAAAGTGAGATACAAGAAGAAGTTATTAACTCAAGTGATGAAGGAGACGAAAATGGGTAAGAGTAAGAAGCAAGAGAATCTCTAGATGAAAAAGTGTGAAAAATAGAAAATCCATGTTTAAAATGTAGCTATAAGAAAAAATAAACAAGGAAAAGGTTGAAAAATATATAACAAAAGATGTTTCCTACAGTGAGAGTCCTAGCTATCAAGGCTAATAATATGTAGAACTTCCAGCATATGCTAGGTGTATAGGAATAGTGTAAAGAATTAGGTATGAATGTTATAGCACTAACAGATATAAGAATAACAACAGAAGAAGAAAGAATACAAATAAATAGATTATGGGAAGGTAAAGTCATATGGAACCTAGGTAAAGAAAAATGTTCAGATATAGTTATCTTATGTAGAGAATGTATAGAAATTCTGGATTATATGATAGTTATGATTGGAAGAATAGTAATATTAGACATACGATTTAAAAAAAAAGTTTATAGAGTGATTAAGCTCTATGCATACACCTTCCAAAAGCAAAGAAAGTAATGCTCAGGAAAATGCTAGATTATGTGAATATGAAAATAATAATAATAGGAGATTTTAATTGTGATCTAAGACATAGGCAGAAAGAAGGGGTTGATGTTAAAGTCATCTTAGACATGATTAAAATAGTAAGATGTATTTATGGGAAAATAAACACTGGACATTTAAAAAGAAGTAATTTTAGAACTGAAATGGATTATTTCAAAGTATCAGAGGGTTGAAGTGTGATACATCAAGGGTGCAAAACAACAGTTTTTTTCAGATCACTTAGCAGCTGTATGGATGGAGACTAAAGAAAAAATAGGCTACATAAAAATAGGTAGAGGAATAAAAAGGATTAACGAATCAGAACTAAATGAGTATATAAAGAATGTAGTAAACTATGGTTAGACTGTATAGATAAGAGGGAATTTTATAAAAATTGGACCAGTTGGTGGATTAGTTTAAAAGAAAAATATAGAAAAGAAGTATGGCAAAAGACAAAAAGAGTGCTAGACAATGGCAAATATAAATACATTAGTAATCACACATTTAGAAATATTAGTAATGGAGAGAATTTTATAGAAAAAGAAACAATGTATGAAATGAATCAAGAAAAAAAATATTCAAACAAAGATATTTTTACAGGGAAGAAAAGAAGAAGTAGCACCTTATCTAAACAAAATGGTCAAAGAAAAAATAAAGATAATAAGAGAGTTAAGATATGAAAAAGGATGTGTAGTGAACACACAAAAATAAATTATGCAAACAGTTAAGAAACACATTCTAGATACCTTTATTATAAGTGGCACTATAATGAAAAATAAATGGGAGCTAAATAAATTAACTGAAGAAGATAAGAGAATGGAAGAAAATGTTACAATGACAGAACTTAAAAATGTGTTAAAAAGTAAATGGAGAATCAGCTGCAGTATTAGATGGACTTGAATACTTAATGTGTAAAGATATGAAAGAATGTCAAAAAAATAATATTTTAAAGGTGTTGAATGAATGGCTTGAAAAAGGGATAAATGAAAAAAGTATGCATAGGTGTTATGAAATTCATATAGAAAAAGAGAAAAAGAACAGACATAAAAAACTGGAGACCATTGGTATTAATTAATGTAGATTATAAGATTTTTATGAAAATAATAGAAAAAAGAATAGTAAACAAAACAACTAAGTTATTATCTGAAACAGTTTTGGAATAAAAGAGAAAGGAAGTCAAGAACTTTTGATGTTACTAAGATAGTAGATTATGTAATTAATAGGGGAAGAGGATTAAAAATATTAGTAGATGATATAAATAAAGCATTTGATAAAATTCAACATGAAGCTCTATAGGAGAATTTGACAGAGTATAATATTAATAAGAGAATAAACATTTTAAAATCAGTTTACAGAGAGAGAGAGAGAGAATAAAGTCAGATTAGTAATTAATGGATTGTTAATTGAAGTTATAGAAATAGAGTGGCATCAAGAAAGGATGCCTGACAAGTAGCATTCTATTTGCATTAGTTATGAATGCAGTGGTTACTAAGTTAAACTTGGCTTTGGAAAAAGTGAAATATACACCAGAGGTAATTCAGATTCCAGTAATGTTTACATATGCAGATGCTCTAGTATCAGAAGTTAAAAATATAGAATGGATGAGTATAGCTATAGAAATACTTAAAAAAGAATTATAAATATTAGGTGTGAGTATTAATAAGGAAAAAAGTAAAGGGCTGGAGTTTTCTGGGAAAATAAAAGGGATCAAATTTAACAAAGAATAAATAGAAGTTTTGGTAATTAAGTTTAGAATTGAATTACTGAGGGAGATACAATGGAAAGAGATGATAGTTAAGATACACAGTATTTGTATTTTTTGAAGAACATTTAGGCTTTCATATAAAAAGAAAGCATATTTAGTCAATTATGTAATACTAGGTAAAATAGCACATCTGACAAATGTATTTACAATTTCATTAGCATGTGAAAAAGATTTGCTGAATGGGATTTTACATTTATATGGGGATCGAGACTTAATCCTGTCATCTTTATGTAAATAATAAGAAAGGAGGGTTGAATTTAATGCACCTAATTTTGTGTGTGAATATATACATATATATATATATATATATATATATATATATATATACACACACACACACACACACACACACACACACACATACACACTAGTAGGTATGCAAGAAAAAGGAAAATTGTTAATAAGGATTATAGAAGAAAAATATAAATCAGTTTGGGAAAAGCTTAAATGTTTAAAAAGTAATAAAAAGATATGTTGCATGGAAGAAAGTTATATCAAGAGAAAATTATGCTATGGCAAAATTGGTTTAGGTAATATAGAAAATTATAGGAAGACGTGGTATGAGAATGTACTGGAGAAGGTTTGTTATATTTACAATTGGAAACCTTTAAATGATGTAAAGTTAAAGCAGTTAAAACAAGAATGGAAAAATATAGAAAATATGTGGTATGTACACATTTTTATGGAGATTGTTGATAAACAGACTTCCAATTAAAGCAAGCATGCCTAACAAAACAATAAAATATACAAACTGTATATATTGTGGAGAATTTGAGACAACTTAACATGTTTTTATAAAATGTAAGAGGGTGTATCAATTGTGGAAAGAAATGTATGATAAAGAATGCTTAAAAGAATTGAAAAATGTTGAACATATAAATATGGACATTATGAAAATGTAAAAAAAATACATAGACTGGATGTAAAGTTATTTTGTATAATATGGACTATATGGAATTTAAGAATTAATGATATAAAGTACAATTGAAAATGAATATTGTCAGAAATTTTGAAAAAGATAAGGTTCTGGTTGTGGAAAAAAGAGTGGGGGAATGGAAAGTATGAAAAACTTGAGAAATCTGTTTGTTATTGTAAGCAGTGTAAATAATGTAAATATGTTGTAAAACTGTTTATAGAACTTGTATATAAACTGTATTTGTAAATTTTAATAAAGGGCCCCTACTTGTAGCATACAGGGATGTTATTTGAGGTGCTTGTAAGTTCCTGTTTCCATTATGAGCACATAGGGAGCTTGGAGAAGCAGGAAGGAGTATGGTGAGTGCCTATGAGACAGAAGATTGTTCAGAGAAGGAGAAGGAGAATGTGAGCATGGAGGCAATGTTGCTGTTATGAGAAAGGTTGTTAGATGAAAGAAGTCTAGTGGAGGAGTCGTCCATTTCAGCAGAGAAATGAGAAGCAAAAGGGGTGAAAGAAGCAAAGGTTGTTGGGCCTTCACAGGACTCAAAGTGCTTGTTCCAGAAGAGGCTGTTCAATGGAGATGGTGAGACTCAGCAAGGATGTATCATTACAACCCTCCAATCATGAGGGTTGAAGGATGTTTACCTAAAATATATTTTAAATCAGTGAGCCAGAGAGTGAGTTGGCAGCTTTGTGGGGTGAAACTATGGACAAGATACAAGAGGAGGAGGTGAAAGAGATAGAGACAAGGAAGAAAAGGTATATTCAAAAAGTAAAGGACAGAGAAAAGTGAGCAGAAGAAAAGAGAGAAATGACAAGGAGAAAATGTATGGTAAGGCTGAGCAGCAAAGAAGAAAAGGAACTTAATAGGTATTTGGTTTGGGACACATAGGTTGCAGCTCTTAGTATTTAACCAAAAGAGGTAAGAGCTTTTATACACATTAACAGACACATATTGTGACATTTTGTTTGAAACTGTGCAGTTTATGGAAACATTCTTAGAGAAATTTGAAAGTAAGAAAGACTGTAATCCTTGGAGCTCATATGTAGTACAAGCATTTAATTGGGAGACAAAAAATGGATTATTAACCAGTTTCAAACTGAAGTTGAGAAAGAAGTCTTAAAAGATTATTTAAAGACTGTATGCAGAGAAGTGATGGACATTACAAAAATGTCCGATGATAGAGGATTATGGTTTGGGGGATGGTATTGTTAAGTGATTTTGAAAATGGAAAATGAAAAAATTATGCATATTTCAAATGTGATAAATGTAGATGGAAATAGTGCCTAAGTTAGGTATAGGGGGCAAAAAACATGTTTTTTTTTTTTTTTTGTGGAAAACACGATCAATTGAATAGCAATTAGGACAAAAGAAAATGTTTTATTTGTGGGAAGCCAGGGAACGAAGTTAATAAAGGTAAAGGAAAGACAAAAAGAAATGATAAGTAAGATTCTATATGAAAAATATAAAAAAATGCATGGGAAGAAAAACATGGAAAAGAAAAGAAAAAAGACAAGATGGAAAAAAGAATATAACAAAAAATGAAATTATGAAGGTTAAAAATAAGTGAAGTCAATGGGAAAAGAAAAGAATGGTATAATATGATTTTAGAGTAATTGTGTGTGTGTGTGTGTGTGTGTGTGTGTGTGTGTGTGTGTGTGTGTGTGTGTGTGTGTGTGTGTGTGTGCGCACATCTGTGTGTACTCATGGAAGGGATTAAAAGATAAGAAAAAGGTAAAAGGCAACAAAGACAGAAGAAAAAGTTTGAAAAATTTTATGAAGCAATAGATTTTTATGGAGAATTTTATTAGATAATTTACCAGTAAAAGGGAATATGAAATATAAAGTTATGGAGGCATGAACAGCAAAGAATTTTGAGAAACATTAAAATGAATATAGATAGGAAGAGTTTGCATGTTTAAATATGAATATGATGTTATATGAGAAGTATGATAAAGTGGAAAAATGTGATATTGATAAATGAGATAAAGTATTGGCCACGACAATATGGCTCCTGTAGAAAAAAGATGTGAGAATTTGTTATATAACAAGAAAATGGAAGAGAATGATATATTAGCTGAAATAAAAGTATGATTGTCAAAGAAAGAGTGAGGGGATAGAAGGTAAATATAAAATAAAAAAAATGTAAGAAATAGAACTGTTCAGCTAAGTTCTTTTGTGTTGATAAGTTGAAATAATTTTAAGTATGACTGTAAAAAATGTGTTTAAATAATTGATTACATTTTTATATGATATAAAATGGATGTAAATGTTAAAAAAGCCCCCCTACATTTTTGAAAGGTGCCATTAGATCTTTTACATCCGTTCTACCATTAGCTCAAGCAGATGGGACCTCATTTTAATGTCTCATCCAAAAGATGACACACTCAGGAGCACAGTACTCACCTAATGCTGCTCAGCAGTGTTGGCAATCCAACTACCTGGAGCCTTCTGGACCTCTAGCACCAAAGGTGTATGCTTCCTGTTTCACCACTGACACTGAATATAAATACAACCACTGAACTTCACAAAGGAATAAAACAATGCTAAAATATTGCAACATGGACAGCATTACCTGTCTAGGCTATCAATTAAATTTTGTTATAGGACTTTTATACCAAATCTCAAAAAATATAATGCACTTCAAAAATGAAATTGAAAAACTACGAACCCTTTAATGCAATTAATAAAGCAAAACCAAAAACTAAGAACCCTTTAATGCAATTAATAAAGCAAAACCAAAAACTAAGAACACTTTAATGCAATTAATAAAGCAATACCAGAGACAATGCATTTTCTGCCTGTCACTGCTCTCCACATTAACAAATCAGGCTCAAGATGAAACTGCTACCCTAAACTTAATAGAGGGAAATAATGTGTTATCATATACAAGGTTTTGTGGACATTTGAACATCACACTTTAAAAAACTCATATATAACTGAAATGTGTATTATCAGACATAAATGTTAACCCCTGTTATAATTTAGACACAATTTCAGAGACATAAAGTCCACACCACAATAATGTTTAAGAGAACAAAGCAACTGAAAAAAAGTTACACTGCTGGTCTCCATACTCCTGAAATATACCCACTTTAATATTAAAGGTTGTCATTTTAAGGGTCGTTCTCATTAATTCACAAGCTTTGAATCTAATTTATTTTCAGAAGCAGTTCCCAAATTGCTCAGTCTTGAATAATAGCACCATAGAATACCTACCATTAAAGGGAAAAAAAGTCCAGGAAAGTATTTATCTACACTATAACTTCATCCTTTCTAGACTTTTTAACATTTTTCAGTGTAGCATTCATATATGTAGCACTGTATTGTATTCTGTCTTTGAAAAACCTCCATGTATGCTTGAAGCACTGTAATGTTTTCACTTAAGCACCTCCATGCATGTTTAAGCAGTGTAATGTATTCACTCTTTGAACCACTTCCATGCAAACCTGCAGCACTGTAATATAGTCCATCTTTAAAAAAGCTCTGTGCATGCTTGCTATACTGTAATGTGTGTACTGTTTGAAACATCTATATATGTACCTGCAGCACTGTAATGTGATTATTTTATGAATCACTTCCATTCATACCTGCAGAATTGTAGTGCATTTAGTTTCTGAACCACTTCCATGCATACCTGTAGCTTTTCAGTGTGCTTAATTTCTAAACCACTTCCATGCATACTTGCAGCATTGTAATGTGATTAGTTTCTGATTCACTTCCATGCATACCTGCAGCATGGTAATGTACTTAATTTCTGAACCACTTCCATGCATACCTGCAGCATAATGTGCTTAGGTTCTGAATCACTTCCATGCATGCCTGCAGCATTGTAATGTGCTTGGTTTCTGAACCACTTCCATGCATACCTGCAGCATTGTAATGTGCTTGGTTTCTGAACCACTTCAATGCTTACCTGCAGCATTGTAATGTCATTAGTTTCTGAACCACTTCCATGCATATCTGCAGCATTGTAATGGCATTAGCTTCTGAACCACTTCCATGCATATCTGTAGCATTGTAATGCGATTAGTTTTTGAACCACTTCCATGCATACCTGCAGCATTGTAATGTGATTAGTTTCTGAATCACTTCCATGCATACTTGCAGCATTGTAGTGTGATTAGTTTCTGAACCACTTCCATGCATATCTGCAACATTGTAATGTGATTAACTTCTAAGCCACTTCCATGCATATCTGCAACATTGTAATGTGATTAGCTTCTAAACCACTTCCATGCATATCTGCAGTATTGTAATGTGATTAGTTTCTGAACCACTTCCATGCATACCTGCAGCATTGTATTGTTTCTGAACCACTTCAGTGCATACCTGCAGCATTGCAATTTTTCTGAACCACTTGCATGCATACCTACAGCATTGTAATGTTTCTAAATGACTTCCATGCATACCTGCAGCACGGTAATGTACTTAGTTTCTGAACCACTTCCATGCATACTTGGAACATTACAATGTGCTTAGTTTCATAATGTACTGAGACTGTACAGCACATGGATCTGTGTATGGTGGCTGCTGAGCTGTTGCATCATGCTAGGAGTGTTGACCACATTGTAGTTCATTGCTGACAGGTGTAATACTGATTTCTGCAGTACAGTAGGCTTCTAGTCTAGATGATACCATATTATACATATGATACAAACTTTAGTTGAACTGTGTACCTCTTTTGTTTGTGCATTTCTAGCATGTGTTCCATTAACATGTCAAACGTGGTCTAAGTACTTGCATAACATGTAGCTGCCACATACATTACATTATGATTTTTTTTCTGTTTTGAATGGGATTATATGAATACCTTGGGTTTTGCACTAAGCAATAATTTTAGAAGTAATTGATATGGTTTTACCTAGGCTGGATTTACAGTATAAGATCTAAAACCAGCAAGTGTTGCTATATGGTGTCTGGTAGGAAGAGCAGGAAATAAAGTATCTAAATTATACAGTCTGGGCTTCTAGACTCAGACGTTATTTTCTTGTCAGTTACTCAAATTATTAAGCCACATTTTGACAGTTTACTTTGATATCTTAAGTTACAGGGCTTTATTTTTGGACTGCATTATAACAAATGCCCAGACTGTGTAACCCTGTGGACTTGTATCCTTTTTTATTGCAGGTGTGCCAAGTGCTGCAACAGTTGTTATAGTGATTTGTGTGAGTTTCCTGGTTTTCCTTGTGGTTTTGGGAGCTTATCGAATCCATGTAGCATATCGACATGCAAATCGCTTAAGTGAGGGCACCAAGGAAAATGAAATGGACTGGGATGATTCTGCCCTTACAATTACTGTAAACCCTATGGAGGTGAGAAACACACCAATCACGGTCTTCATTTATCATCATAGAAAATGACTGCTGTTTATTTATTTATTTAGCTAGTTAGTTTATAGTATTATTTGCTAGATGGCTTTAATTCAAATACTTAGTATTCAGAAATTCTTTAAAAAGTATTTGAGCTATAGCAGTGAACTGTTTATGTATTTTATCCTTTAAGTAGTGTATGAAATTAACCCTGTTCTGTAGCAGTTAATTATTATTTATGCCCATGGAATGAAAAAAGTGGTAACAATATAATGAATCTGAAAATGGAATGAGATGCATTACTTTGTAGAAATTCATTCACAAAATATTGTAAAGATGTTTGTTTTTAAAGAAGTGTTTAATCTGTTTATATTTATTTTTCTATCTGTGGTACTACTTTTTTCCTATTGCTGTAACTAACCAATGGTTAAATTTTGAACAGTTCTTTGCCTATATTGACCTTGCCTGACTTTACCTTCTAGGATTATTTATTACTTTTGTAGGTTGTTATTCATGCTTTTATGCTGCCTGCTAGCAAATAGTTAACAGTCAGCAGCTTAGTTTCTTGCAATAATCATGATTGCTCCTCTGATTTTTAAATGAATTTGGGTACGTAGAATGAATGAAGATACATATTTTGGCCTACCATTTATGGGCTGTTTTGTGGAACATTACCAAGTGTTGTCAGCCAAAGGAAATGATACATCCATTTGTATTACAACTCTACAAAGCAGGGCTTTATGAAATGTATCATATTGATGCTGCAGCTTTATATACTCTTCTTCTTTGTGTGATTCTTTGCTGTTTTGTGAACTAAAGTACACTGTAACAAATGGTTTGTGTAAACAGTTAAGCTTAAAACAAGATGGCCAGTAAATGTAGCTGTATTGCTCTCTCTCATTTTGCCAGTTCCT
>NC_056734.1:88610429-88642929 GCF_019279795.1 Protopterus annectens
TAATCAAAATAAAAATAAAAATAAAAATTAGTCCAAAAGTTAGAACTATTAATACAACTTACTTAGTTTAAACAGATGTCCTGGTGTCACGAACAAAAGTGTCCGGGTACCAACAGACACTGCCCTTGTTGCTAAAATGTATATGAAAAATATATATATTAAAGAATGTGTGTAGTGCTAGTATATAATCCTAATATATAACAACAAACCTTATCCCCAATAAAAAGCAAGTCCTGGTTAAAAAGTGAAAAATGAAAACAAATATGATAAAATAAATATCCTTTAACACTGTTGTGCAATGAATAAAAATAAGAATAATGATAACAATAATAAAGAATAAAAACTATTGCAGAATAAAAACTATTGCACCAACATTAGTTAGGTGACGTTGATTAAGCACCCCTACACTAGGTCACATCATGTTTATTTACAATATTTATTAACAAACAATGTAGTACTCTACTCTCATAACATATATGTATATAAATATATAAATGTAAATCTCTTACTGGGATGGCCAAGTAAGTGCACATAACAAGTCAACCAAACTCAGCTTGTTTGGTGCCCTAAATCAATAGGGCTTTACCATAGTAAAGTATCCCTATCTCAGTAAACTATTCAATTTAAGTATGCACATAATTGAACAGGCTTCATTCAGGCCAGGCAATTTGTGTGCTGCCAAACGTAACTGCCAACATAGTTCTTTCTTTTCTAGTTGTAGTCTAAATAGATTTTCGTTGACAAGATTAGTATTGTCAATCACAACTTGGTCAATGACCGTGAAATCAAACACATGACCTTCATTCTGGTTACAGTGTTTTGCAAGGGCATTTTCGTCCTTATTTTTGTTAGTCGCGTAACCATGTTCGTATACCCTGTCCCTCAGACGCCTGTCTGTTTTACCTATGTAAAATGCGGTGCATTGTTTGCACTGTGCCAAATATACCACACGTCTGCTGTTACAATTGTAACGTTTCCAAACTCTGAAGGTACCATAACCTGTTTTAAATGAGTCAGAAGTGTTGATATATGCACACTGCCTACATGCACCGCACTTTAGGGTACCTCCCTTGGTTTTAGGTCCCACAGGTTTCCTTTCGAGGAGATGTTTCATGTTACTACCCCTCTTAAAGGTGATAGTAGGTCCACATTTGAAAGTTTGCATTGACTCTTTCTCCAAAGATAAACAAAACCAATATTTCCTCACCACCTTAGAAATCTCGGGGGCTTCTGGACAGTAAGTAAAGACAAATGAAGCTGTAAAATTGTTGTGCGGACCAGATGTTCCAACAACAATATCCCCAGGGTTGTTAGCAACATTATGACTTTGGGTAGCATATCCTGTTCCATTATATTCATTGGGGTGGTCAACTCTACTCTGGATCCCCAGTATTGCTTTATACACCCCATGTTCTCTTTTTGAAATTACTTCACTAAATATACTTTCCAAAAATGAACCTGGGTATCCTCGATGTCGAAACATCTGGTACAAGTTGTCACATTCTTTAGTAAAGTCCTCTTCAAGTGTGGTCATCCTGGCTACCCTTACCAGTTGGCCTTTTACCACTGATTTCTTCTGGTGGTGGGGATGGGAACTTGAAAAATGCAAGTATGTGTTTGAAAATGTGCTTTTCCTGTATATTTTAGATATATAATGGTCCCGGTTTTTACTTAGGAGAATATCTAAAAAGCAAATGTAATTTTCTTGAAAATTCATGGTAAACTTAAGGAAGTCTGTAGTGGAATTCAGAAATTTTACTAATTCCTGTGCATCTGTCTCATCTCCTTTCAAAAGAATGAAGATGTCGTCCAGGTATCTTTTATACAAATAAATGTTTGATTTCCAAGTACTATTGAGCACATAGGATGTCTCCCAGTGGGCCATAACTAAGTTTGAAAAACTTGCGCCCACTGGTGACCCCATGGCCACACCTATTTTTTGTAAGAACAGCTTGTCCTCAAAGGAGACAAAATTGTTTTTCAAAATGATGTCCAATAGTTGCTCCACTAAGTTACATTGGTCACTAGTAGCTCCTTTTGACCCTATAAATTCTACAACCCACTCGATGCCCAGATCTTGAGGGATACTAGAATAAAGATCGCACACGTCGACTGTTAAGAAATTAAGTGAACAGTCAAATGCCACTTCCCGCATACTTTCAAGGAAAGACCATGAGTCTTTCAAAATTTGGGTTTCCTCTTCCACGTATTTTTTAAGAATTGAATCGACCAATTTAGCAGCAGGGTAGGTGATTGACTGACGGGCATCAACAAGTGTACGAAAAGGGGGGTTCCTCAAATCCTTATGGAGTTTTGGAATCCCAAAAATTTTTTGGGATTCTGGGGGCGAGCATTGTTAAATATTGATTTTGTTCTCCTGTGATTAACCCATCTATAAAAAGGTCATTCATATGTGACTTAATGTGATGGTGTGCTTGATTAAGCTGATTCCTACTAACTACCTCATAAGTGTCTCTTTCCAGTAGTTTCAGCATGGTGTTCACATAATCCACATTGTATACAATTGCTAAACCCCCTCCCTTGTCCGGTTTCATCAGTCTCACCGGTAAATTCCTGAACAGAGTCAATAAATATTGATCATCCTTAGAAATGTTGTACTGATAGTTTTTGTTCATTTTAGAAATTATTTCCCTAAATTCTAACTCACAAAGTTGTTCAAACAAGTAAAGTGAGTTATTTAAGGGTGGGTTAAAACTACTGGGGACACGCAATGGGTCAACAAAAAAATTAGGGTTAGAATTACCAAATATCATGTTGAGGTTAAGCTTCCTAATGAACATTTTGAAGTCAATTAACAAGTCCACAATATTACAAGCCTGTGAGGGTACAAAAGTTAGTCCTTTCGCAAAAAGTTCAACTAGTCCACTGTCAACATGACACTCGGTATAGTTGTAAATCTTGAAGTCAGCATCCTTATTAGTCACAACTTCAAATAAAGTTAGTCCCACTGTTGGTTGTTGCTCCGCGTGTTGTAACGTCGCTTCGGGACTGTTGATTGTTTCGATTTCCAGTTCACCCCCCTCCCCCCTCTGTAGTTTTTTTGGGGGCCTTGGTTTGCCCAGTCGTCACCTTCAAAAGTATCAAAAATAGCGTCAGGGTCATTTGAACCTTCCGCCCCCACGTCATGTTCCTCAATGACCACATGATTGTCTGCATTTTGACCAAGTCTACTGTTACCCTGTCTGGTCTGGTGCCCTATAGATTGATTTCTTTGTTTAGTGAAAATAGGATTAGGTTGCCTTGGTCTGGTATATGTACTAGCAGGTTTAGGAAACGCCAGACCCTCACCATAGGCCCTTAAATCCCTATTAAGTTTTTTAATTTTCGTCGCCTTCAATTTTGTCATTTGTTGGGCAATACTAGATAGAGTTCGACTAAATTCGAACTCATATCTGTGGAAGTCCAAGTCACCCTTAATCTCCCTTTCAAGTGTTGTTGTCTCAATGGTCAAACTGTCGAGTTCAATTTGATAATGCTTGACCATGCATTTAAGAATAACTAACCCATGGTTGTTAAACAGTTCTACCAGTTCGTTGTAAAAATCGGAACCAAATTCTAGCCCATTCGGATACACAAACAGTCTCAAGCCCTTAGGAACTATTTTTTCTTTTATACATTTATTCAGGTAGTTAAGTTCCAATTGTTTTTTCTTTATTCTAAACAGTTTGTTGTCAAAGATTTTAAGATTTTGTATCATTTCTTGTACTGTTACTTCTATTTAGAAGTTCGCTACCTAAGATACATTTGTGGCGCCTACCCTGTCATTGAGTGCTGTTTTCGTTACGAGGTTTGCAATCTTGATTACACAGACAGTGACAGTGATTGTTGTGTAGTAGTTACTGTCAGTCTTGCTAACTGCTCCCTTTCTTCCATTGACCTGAATGGGTGTATTATGTCAAAAGATGAGTACACTTTTACCACTATGTGCCCTAGACAGCACTGTGCAACAATTTTCTGAATCACTCTATCACAGTATTCATATGCCACTGTATTTCTATGGTAGCATACCTTGCTAATTAGCATTAGCCTGACTCTTGGACTGCCACATTTGCAGATGGTTTCACTAGAAAATCCTCTGTGCAGTCTTTGAATCACTCAAGCATAATGTCCTGTGAAAACTGTGTGTTATACCTTTCTGAATCCCAGGGCATAACCGTAGCCCTAACCCTACCTCCAACCCTAGCCGTAGCACTAATGCTAACCCTATCCCTAACTGTAACAGTTAGCATATTGCTTAGAATACTTAAATGTTTGTATATGCACATTAGATTTTTTCAGTATTTTTGTTTCAGTGAAATTGCATTCAGGAAATTGTCAGACACTTGTTATAACCTGCTGACATGTTTATTACTGATGGGCTATTCTTGAAAGTTATTTCTGGATAATGAAATAAAAAGAAAGAAAAGCCTTCCTCTCTTGAGTATCACTTCAGACAAGGAGTCACTTTAGGATGTCAGATGACTGCAACACTAGATCAAGTCCCCAAACTACTCCTTCCCTATGTGTAACTGTTTTCTTGATATCACACAGCAGAAGTGATATTGAATTCATTGCAGTCATACTCATGCTTACAACCGCCACTATGTAATTTTATAAGATTTATTCAATCATTACATGTTTTTGTGAAAAATACTGATTATACCTGCTTCAGAAATCTAGACATAGCATTTAAAGCTATCGCATCAAACCCATGCAAGATAACAAGGGAACTAACTTTTCTGTGCTGTTGTCCACTACGGTGTCCACTGATATCATCTTAGGATCTAACCATTTAATGTTTTTTTTTCATTCTCTGTATTTTGAAAACTTCAGCAAAGCTAGAACTTCCATTGAGTGACCCCTAAAACCTCTTGTATCAGAGGCACATGGGATATATGCAAATGACCTTTCTGAACATCAGGTGTTTCAGCTAACAGGTGATTCTGAATGCCCATGAGTTGTTTCATCACTTTAATGGATAATTGGTGATTCTGAATGCCCATCACTTGTTTTGTCATTTTAATGGACAATTTCAGACCAATAAAGCCAAACCCCGCACTAACTGTGGATATGCATATTTCGGCCTTGTTATGACCTCGTCTGCACAGCACAAGCAGAGTGTTTGAAGCCATGGGCATTCAGAATGGCCAATTAGCCTGAAACACCTGATGTTCATAAGGGTCATTTGCATATATCCCATGTGCCTCTGATACAAGAGGTTTGGGAGGTCACTCAGTGGAAGTTCTAGCTTTGATGGAGTTTTCATTTTTGTTTTTACTGATTGGTTTTTCGGTGACCTTCTCACTTATTGTTTTAGTTTGTTGTTTGGGATATTTTTGCAGTGACCCTAATGATAATGGACATCAACTTGTGCTGTGCTGATGAGTTCATAACAAGGCCAAACTATGCATATCCACAGATAGTGGGGTTTGGCTTTATTGACCTGAAATTGTCCATTAAAACAAAGTAACAGGTCATGGGCATTCAGAATCGCCAATTAGCTGAAACACCTGATGTTCCTAAGGTTCATTTGCATATAACCCATGTGCCTCTGATACAAGACGTTTGGGAGGTCGCTCAGTGGAAGTTCTAGCTTTGCTGGAGTTTTTATTTTTGTTTTTACTGATTGGCTTTTCAGTGACCTTCTCACTTATTGTTTTAGTTTGTTGTTTGGGATATTTTTGCAGTGACCCTAATGATAATGGGCATCAGCTGGGTATAACAGCCCTGTGTTTTTTATGCTTAGTCAAACACTCTGCTTGTGCTGTGCTGACGAGGTCATAACAAGACCAAAATATGCATATCCACAGCTAGTGGGGTTTGGCCTTATTGGCCTTAAATTGTCCATTAAAATGACGAAATAAATCATGGGCATTCAGAATGACCAATTAGCTGAAACACCTAATGTTCATAAGGGTAATTTGCATATATTCCATGTGCTTCTGATACAAGAGGTTTGGGAGGTCACTCAGTGAAAGTTCTAGCTTTGCTGGAGTTTTCATTTTTGTTTTTACTGATTGGTTTTTCAGTGACCATCTCACTTATTGTTTTAATTCTCTGTATTTTGGAATACATTATAGTGGGACTAAACTGATGTGCATTTACATCCTGTATCACTGCACACTTCCTGCCCATAAATAGCACTGAGAAATTTTAAAAGAGTGCCTCATCACTTCATTCTGTCTCTCTGGATCTGCACTGTCACAAGCAGGTGTTTATCCTGCCTAAAGGTGTTCAGCAGGGTTTTGGGCTTTGTAGCATGTTTTATCACAATGGCTGAAATAATGATAAAGAGCAAAGGTGTACACTGCTTTTAATCTCAGCATGAATTTCACTCGATAATAGTGGAAGTCAGACCACGTGATTAACAAATAATGTTAGGCTGCTGTCAACTGTTAAGGTACACTCTATATGCTACACCCTACTTCCTTGTATAGTATCTTATCACTGAATTGTGTTGCTAGTATTAACGTATTTCTTTTCAAGACTGCAGTACCCCTTTTATTGTCCACACTAGTATAATCATTTACTTATTTTATTATTATTTAAATGTGCCTTCACAACTGTCTTATTATTGCTGCTTTTTGCATTGCAGCAGATCATTGCTGAAAAATATCTATGCAAAGTTGGTGTTCTGGGGACTATTGCAGCAGACTTCTACATATACAGCAACTAATTTGTGAATCAGTGGAGAAGACTTACAGATCTGCTGCAACTAGCCTTGTGTCAAGGAAAGATGATGTATATTTTCTAAGGGTTTGTAGTTACATGGAACGTATTTATTAAGGAACCAGAGGATAAGCCCCAAAGGTACCTATGTTCCCCGAGTCTTCAGATTCGTGTAATTTCATTGAAGCCACTGCAATTGAAACCACTATTGTAATATAAATAATATTGAAAGACACTTTCAGGGAAAAAAATGCATAAACAAAGCAAAAACAAAAGCATTGTTTATACACGAGGGTATGTAACTCTATAGCAACTTGCTCAAATATACTAACTCTGTTGTCATGCAACAATGGAGAAAAGGCAAATACCTTGCAAGTAAAAACCTGTGTCCTCATTACATTTGCTGTGCTCCACTTCAACAGAAGCTAACAATACAATAAATTAAAAACTGGAACATACACATCTAAACACAGACTCCAGTAAAATGGTAATATTAAAATTAAATGACAAGAAAATGATTGTGCATGGTATCTTTTTGTGAATTTTCCATTAAAAGTGATTTCCAGTGATATTTACTGATAGTGGTTTTCAGTGATACTGGCTTCAAAGAAATACCTTGATCCCCATTTCTTGCCATCAGAATTTCAGATTCCCCCTCAGCTGTTCTTGATTCTGTAGCATTTTTTGCTTCCTGTTTATTTTTTTTTTTAATTTCGTTCCTAAGTTTGAAGCAGGAATCACTTGTTGAGCAGCTTAGGTTACTGATACCAAAGAGTCAAGGCAACTTTTTTTTAAGTCTGAGGGACACAAGGTGACTGCCTCCATACCTCTGTTTCATAATAAGTGAGAGATTTTTGTCTTGCACATCCTCACTTTATTTTGGTCTGTCTGGAGACAGAAGCAGAAGCAGCTTTATTGTTGTAAACTAAATACCAGCGGATGGTCTTTACTGTGACTTGTAGGACTTTGTTGCAGTAGATGTTTATATTTCATTTTTTTATACCTTGAGCTGACCAGTGGAAGATAGCAAGTAAGTGATCGCTGAGATCAGGGTGTAAAACAGAATAAATTTCCTATGGCATTTTACAAAACACCTATTCCAATAGTACACGGTTCCCTGTGTAGATGTAGGGTCGAATAGGTTCAGAAGTTCAGAGTGACATGCATCAGGTTGTCATTTGTCTCACACACACACACACACACACACACACACACACACACACACACACACACACACACACACACACACACACACAATTTGGCCTAAATGCATGTATATATATTACAATAAAACTATCCAAGAGGTACTACTAATCGGTTTACTATCAAAATGTTGAAATTCACATGGTTGACGTTCATAACGTCAAAAGTCATTACACCGAATGCTCAAAATACTGAAAAAAAATGTCTAAATTTAAATGGTCGAAAAACACCTGCAAACTAACACTAGTGTTTTTGCAAGGGGGAGTACCTGCACCCCCCCACACCCCCTGCTACTTATATATTACAACTCTGAGATTGCACAACAGTCCAGACAAGGGAAAATCCTTGCCCTGTTTGCAACATAATGCCGATAGGTAATTTGCATGCACTCCCTGTCGACCAAATGAACTACTTAATATTCATGTGTTGACCATATGGGTCGATCATATGAACGTTAGACCAAATGAATTTCAACATTTTGATAGTAAACCCTACTAAACACTATATAAAATAAAAAACTCTAACAAAGGAAGGAAAAAGAACTAGAAAAACAAATTTCCAGTTTGAGCGCTTTTTTTCTTTATTATTCGAACTTCATCAGAAATCTTCAGTGATGGGAATAATGTATTACAATAAGTAATATATTACTGTAATATATTACAATTCTAGTAACTAGTAATATAACTAGTTACTTTTTTCAAAATAGTAATTAGTAATAGTAATATATTACTTTTTTAGGAACTAGTAACTTAAATGTGAGTTATTTTGAGTTACTTTTGCTTAAACCAGTGGTTTTCAACGTGGGTGATACACCCTCCTAAAGAGTGATGGAACTTCTGGGGTCCCTATGTAGTATGGATAATAATCAGATGTTAGGAGGTAATAGACATTTTGAAGTGGCAATTTGAATAAAAAATCACAACATAATGTTGGCATAACTCATAGCATGTAGCATTCATAATAGATCATTAGAATTAGTCTGGAGCAAAATTGACTTTATTTTTTTTTAAGCACTGCAAGCAGGTGAAAGCTAATGATGACCAGATTCCAGCCCTGCCCTGGTCCTGTGGGACTCTCACCCACTAAAACATCCTCTAACACTGGACAGTTCTAGCCTGCCAGCGATCATATCCTTACCTTGCAATATAATAAATGGCATCGGTTCTTCATACAATCATCAGTCAGAATCAAACTCATCACTCATCAGTTGAGTACCTGACATCCCAAACCATTGCACCAAGCAGGACTCTTCAAGTGGATCTATGATCAAGCAACTATTCTCTTGACAATATTTTGTTATGGTCTATTTAAAATTCTTTTCAGGTTGCGATTTTTAGTTGCTGAAAATAGACAAAATGTGATAGGTTTTTAGGTCTTGTGCTGCTGGCTGGTTTGGTTTAATTATTATCTGTGACTCTCTAGCTATAAAGACTAGTCGTCTACTTCTCCTTTCGGCTGTACCCATTAGAGAGCACCACAGTGGATCATCAGTCTGCAGAACAAGTGGCAGTGGAGTTTGTTTTACATTGTTGAGTTGCCAGCCCAGGACTCAACCTTCTTCAGAAGGCGCACGCATGCACACACTCATACCTAAAGCCAATTTAGAATGTCTAATCCACCTGCAGCATGTCTTGGGAATGTGGGAGGAAACCAGAACACACTGAGGAAACCCACTCGAACACAGGGAGTGTAGATCATAGTGTGTGTGTTGTACTTTTAAAGCCACTGTAGTTCATGGGCACATGCATAAAAAGTACTGAACACGTGCAAGCAGAGTACCATTTTGTGTAAGCAGCTGGAGTTAAAGCATGTATGTGTGTAGCAGTCAGTCATTTAGCTAGTTTGTTTAAGTTTTATGTTCCAGTCATCCATCCTGATGTGTGTGTCATAAATATCTTAAAAAAACACCCAACCCTCGGCATCTTATTTGAATATACAAGATGAGTGACATGTTGTCAGAATGGGATCCAGAGTCAAAACTTTTTAAAACCATGAGGCGCACAGTCAGAAATTGAGGAATATACAAGAGTGGCTCAAACAACTTGCAAACAACTCAAAAACAGGTCAGAAAATATTTCCAGGTTCTTAAATTCATTTAAATGATTTTCCCTCAGTGAATATAATGCAAACCATTCCAAACCAATTACTGAATAAATAAAATGTTCAAAATTGTGACATATTGAAAAAAGTACTTGAAATAATTAGGAAAACATTTAAAACAATATCCGAATCATGTAAAATGTTCAAAAAAGAGAAAACAACTGTATTTTTTCACAATCTACTTCTTTTGACATTAACTAAAGCTATTCAAAGTATCTAAAGTGTGCAAAGTGTTGGCAGGGTGTGTAGTATTACAGTACAGTCTTTTTAAAGAGTACAGTTATTTCAAAGAGTCTGTTGTACAGCTGAATATAATTATAAGTACCTGGTGTATGTTTCACACTTATTTGGCATGGCAAATATTATGATAATAATATTGCTGAAAACTGGAGAGTGTTTGAGCAAGAATATGATATTTTCATATAGGCTGCTTTTTCTGATAAAGTCACACATACAAAAGTATTTATTCTGCTCAAATTATCTGGGTCAGAAGCCATTGAGAGAGAAGATTCATTGTGTATGCACGTGCTGTTTATGCAGAGAAGGGGAAGACTGCTATATTGTGGTACAGGCTGAAACGCGGGAAGACTGCTTAAAATAAATTTAGAGAAATGTGCAACCCTCAAACAAATATTACAGGCACTATTTTACACAAAAAATCAAAAGTCTGGTGAAACATTTGCAGCATATATAACTGATTTGATAACTGATTTGAGAAACAATTCAAAAACGTGCAGATTTGATGATCAGAGAGATGAGTTGATAAAAGACAAGCTTGTGTGTGGTGTTAATAATGATACAGTGAGAAAGATTTTGCTTTGAGACAGTGGCTTAACTTTAAGCAAAGCCATAAAGATTTGGCAGATATATGATATTATAGAAAATACACGGATATGCTTACAAATGATAAGAACATGCTTGCAGCTTCTTCCAGCATGAATGTTGATAGTATGCAACACACTACAGCTGACATTTGGATCCATCAGAATCTTAGTTTCTTTGGTGTCACCACCCACTGGATCGACTGTGACACACTTTAAAGAAAGTCAGCTGCTTTGTCATGCTGCAGATTACAGGGGGAGACATACATATGATCTCACAGCATCATCTCTTGAGAACATTCCCATCAAGTACAAGATAGATCAAAAGGTGTGTGCAACAATTACTGACAACAGCAGCAATTTTGTAAAGGTTTTCACAGTCTTCTCGGAATGTGAGAGATCTGATACTACAAGCGTTCTGTCCCACGATGAGGATGATAATGGTGAAGTGATTTACAACAGGGTGATAGCTGTGCTGAGTCAGTCAAGGCAAAGTAAGAATGCCTATTCACTGCCTCCCCATCTGAGATGTGCAGCACACACATTGAATCCAGTTGTCATGCAAGATGCTGAATCTGCTTGTAATGATGCACAGTATAAAAAGATCATGTGAAGCACCATTGCCAAATGCTATGCTGCTTGGAACAAGGCTAGTCGCAGCACCCAAGTTGCTGAGGTGGCTCAAAATAAATGTGAACTGGCATTAATTATTCCCAATGCAACACGATGGAATTCCACTTTTTATGCGATGGAGAGAATTCACCTCATTGCAACTCAGGGTGAAGGCTTACTGAATGAGATATGTGAACAGATTGGAACTGCCATTTTCAGGCCTGCAGAAATTACCTTTGTTGCTGAGTTTGTGCAAGCAATGCAGCCCCTGGCAATGGCTCTGGACATCCTGCAGTTATAGCTGAAAAGCTTCATGGGAATCCTGATCCTCACCATTACATGCCTGAAAAACAAGTTGTCCAAAGTCTGGCAGTCTGTGAAGCTTGTTGTGCTGCTAGTTGATGCTCTTCTTAAAGGCATTGAGGTTCAGTTCAATCACCTTCTGGAGTGTGAAGAGCTCATTCTGGCTAGCATAGTGCATTCACAGTTCCGTTTGCGATGGATGGACAGCAAAGAGAAGAAACTCAGAGGCAAGGCTCTGCTCCTTGATGCCATGCAGAAACTGGATGAACCTGCACATGGGTCATCTGAAGCTTCTGCATTAACTGCCGAAGACAGCTTCTTCAGCTTCAAAGAGTCGAAGCCAACCAATGTCAGCATATCTTCTCAGATGGATATGTATCTGGCTGACCCTTCTAGACATATATCTTCTCTCAACAATTACCCTATAGTCAAGAAGATATTTCTGAACACTAATACAGCTAGCTAGCGTACCTGTTGAAGGCCTGCTCAGTCTTGGTGGACAAGTGCTTGACTGCAAGAAGAAACAGACTCACCGATGAACACTTTGAAAAGTTGCTCCTTCTTCAAGCCAACAGAAATGTGCAGTCATTGTGTAGTCATTGTGAATAGTTATATAAAGTGATATTTTGGTTGACGTTGTGTTAACAATCTTGTTAGACCTATATGACATTTTCTGTAAGCATTTTTGCATCCTCAGCATTAGTTTTAGCAGATTAGTCTAATGTACATTGTTGAAAATTTGATGGTTTGTAACTTGTTATGGGTCTTGTGTTGCTGGCTGTGCGTACTTTGGTTTAAGTATTACATTGTGACTCTGACTATAAAGACCAGCCTGTGGGACTTTATAAACTGTAAAATGCTATTCATCATTATTGTAATATTGTGTATACAACTTTAATACACTTGTATTCATGTGCAGTAAGCATGAATTCCTCACACACAAGTACTGTGTGTGTAAATCTGAATATGAGAATTGATAAACTATACTTATGTAAAAGTAACTCAACAGTAACTAGTTATTTGAGTTAGTAACTAGTAATAGTAATATATTACTTATTTAGAAAAGTAATAAGTAATAGTAACATATTACTTTCACTTAAAAGTAGTAATAGTGACTTATTACTTTTATAAGTAACTAGCACAACACTAGAAATCTTTCGGTATTCAAATATGAGTGAGTGAAAATTCTAAAGTTTGTTTGTTTGTGTCTTTCGGGTTTTCCCGGTTAGGGGTCGCCACAGCGGAACTCCGGTCCGCTAATGATTGGTAGTTGATTTTTACATGCTGAGTTACCAGCCCTGATGCACAACCTTCAATAAAGGTACACCCATTCATGCATGTCTCCACGCAGAAGACGCTCTAGCTGAGAATCGAACCGGACAGCATCTTACTGTGAGGCGACAACGCTACCACAGCACCACCATCACGGAGTGAAAATTCTAAAGTAAACAGCCTAAAATACAAGAGAGAAAGCTCCACCCACAATGTTAATGTCATACCCTAAAGTTTAAAGAAGCATTCAGTTATGTTTCTACTTGTTTACATTGCAATTTGCTCATACTGTGGATCATTCTACATTGGTAAAACTATTTGTATGCTAAGTGACAGAATAAAGGAACATTGCAGAGCTATTAGAATCTCTGACTTTAAAAACGCTTTAGCCGGACATACCTCTGTGCATTCCCAGTTTTCATGTTTTAATTTTTCTGTACTTGAGAAAGTTGTTGTGCATTTTGGAAACAGTAATAACTTGCTTAAGGTTAAGGAACTACAGTGGCAAGTCAGACTGCATGCTGACTCGCCCTCTAGACTGAATGGTAATTTAAGCATAAAATGTTTACTCAAATGGAATAGATGGCTATGATAGATAGATATGAATCTGCATTTGCTGACATAATTTCACCATGGTAATGGCTGCAGGTTCACAGGAGGTAGCTTGTGATGCAGCTGCAACAGAGTGGTCACTTCCTGTTGTAAGAATGACAGACTCACAGTGGGTAGGCTGTAATTCAGAGCCATTGCATTGTCCTGTAGGGAAGGCAGACTTTTTCCTGAATCTCCCCTCTGTGATGACCCACAGAAAAATGTCTTAATGGAACCCTTTCGCTTCACATCCTTATTCCTCTGCTGCTGAAGCTTCTTTTTGCTGTTCCTGACAAATATCAACATTTCACTTCTAAATGGGACTGGAAGTAAAGCAGAATTACTACACATGCAGCGTCCTTTTGTCATAATGTTAGTAAAAAGCACTACACTTCAGGTACATGCTATGCCACTTTCTTTGACCTACCTGGACTGCATAATGACAAACATTAGCATTTTGAACACATGCTAAGGATGGTACTTCCCAGTTTACACAAAAACAACTCTCATAACAATAGTGGAATTTTACCCATCAAGTTTACTTAAATGGACCCACTGCAGTAAACCCTCAACTTTGAAGTGCCCATTGTCACAATGTGAAATACAATCTCCAAGCTAGCCAGCCAGTATAAGCAATAAGTATCTTAACTTTAGGTACAAGCTACAAACCTAAAACCTGTTTTTTAACACACTGATGCTTGCCTCCTCTGGTTATAAAATACAATCACTAACTATAAGTCACTATTGTGCATTACTCTCCATTCATCCTCTGCTGTATTGCACTACTGCTTCTTCAGAAAGTCATAATAAACAGAAATAACCCCAAACATGTGGTCTATAACTAGGTAGTACTACACCTTGATATGAAAAACCACTGCAAAATGCATTCCAGTTAAGCAAAAAAACTGAAGTTGCCACACTAAGTCAATTAAGAGCTACACAATCCATGGTGCAATGCACACCCACCAGTGACCAGTTGATTCCATCTTTCACTGTAAGCAGAAGGGAAGTGAAACAAGGACTAGTAGAGAAAAGAACTGCAGTGCAGGCATATAAACCAGACAAATGGATTAAGTCCCAAAAAATCATGTTAGTATGACTGCAGGCACAAAACAATGAGCAACCTAATACTGAACACCACTCATAAAGACAAGCTGTACAGTAGGCAGTATTGTACAGTAGGCTGAAGAACTGCTGAGTAACAGTAACCAGCAGGCAAAAAGAGCTGTAATGTAGGTAATAGGCACAACTGAATTGCTTTACAAAATACTTATTGCATGACTTCCATTGACATCAGTTACTATTGTACTGCAGGCTAAAAGACTGAAGAATGACTGACCAGTAGGCAAAAAACTTAATGAGAAAACCCAAGTTACAGTTTTAAGTTAAATACCAAACACTGGAGATGAACCTCAGCATTTTCTACAAAATGTCCCCCTTTCATCTCCCCAAACATGTGAAGAGGCACCAAAAGACTTAAAATATTGCTATCACAAGCTCTCTGGAGCAGGTGACAAAAGTCTGAAAAAACAAATGGCTAGGCAGAAAGTCACACGTTTTAAGGGGAACACACCAAACTATGAGGCAAGAAAAAGGTTATGGAGCAAAAAAGACATTTCCAAAAACTATTACTACTTTAATCACAAACCAGCCAAAATTCAGGAGTGCAGTGTTACAGTGATAGGCACTTATTAACATGTACATTTTCATACACCTAACCACTACCTCTCAATCTCTTGGCCCACTCTTTTGAACAAACCAAAATAATTGGTTGAACAAAAGAGTAAAATCATGGACTTGCTAGAAAATGGGACATAGAAGTGCCAAGAAACATCGGGAGACAGACATTCCCACAATCACCCCTTAGCACAAGAACTGTGGACAAAAGCATAATGGATATGAAACATGAAGTCTATTTTCTCTAGTAGCTTCAGGCCTCAACATTGTTCTACATAATCAGTTTGTGAGCAAGAACGGACCTAAAATATCAAGCAGACATTCTACAACATTCTCCCAGCACCTAACCCTGACCTCATCACAATAATTCTAGTAGACAAAGCCAAAAATAATTGCAGAGTAAATGTGAAACAAGACACTATAATAGCAGCAGGCTTTGCATTAGCATGCATTAAAACAGTACATTCTGCAGAATTCTTACAGCCCCCACAATGTCTCAACAAAATAATGCTAGATAAAGTAAACAAACTAAACAAATGAGACAAAGGCATAACATTAGTGATTTAAAACAAGGTACTTATGAACTAGAACTGATTTTGCAGGCGCATGCATTGCATGCACCTACATTTTTCATGAGGAACAGATGAAAATTACCAGACAAACACTTAAACATTGGGCAACATTGTAGCATTCTAGCAGCCCTACCCCTCTCCTAAACTATCAACCTAATTTTAGGCAAAGCGAAACACAGAATAAAGGCATAACAAGGGAGTTTTAATCATAACCATAGTAAGTCTGGATGAAGCAAAACTACCAGAAGACAAAGGCATTACAGTAGGGATTTAAAATATTGGGATTACAAACTAAACAACACTAGAATAAGATTTTTCAGCAGTATGTGCTGTATAAGCCTACATTTTGGTGGAAGAAAAAACAAAACCACATCTGGATATTGTGCACATTCTCACAGGCCCCATCTCCCTCCTAACCTCTCAAACACAGCCGCGAATAACTGCAGAACCATGGTGTAATATCAGGAATAGTTTAAAACATTACTATAAACTTAGATAGCAGAACAGTGTTTGCATTAGCATGCATTAAGACATCAATACATTCTGCAGAATTCTCACAACCCCCCCCCCAAAGTCTCAGCACAATAATTCTTTGTCTAACACAGACAAATATTGGTGTCAAAGTCACTGACTAAAACTCAATGCCAGGAAATGCATTATACTGCCTTTTGGGAAAAATGCCACCCAGGCTAATTGCTTCATTGATAAGATGTCCCTAAGAGTTGAACTCATAGTCAGAGATCAGGGAACATATATAGACAGTAATCTGGCCTTTGATCAACATGTGGCCAAGGTAGTAAGACACTTATTCTACTCCACTCGACCCATAAGTAAGGACATGGCATCCAGGTCCAAGGAAGTCATAGTGCTCCCTTTGGCATGTACCTGACCGGACATATGCAACAGATGGAATGCTTGCACAGGTTTCTTACCAGGATTATCCAGGTATAAACACATTGTCCTTTATGGATTACCATAAAGCCCTATCTCTGTACTTACTTGCCCTTACTTATAGGTCAGGTGGCATAGAATGAGTGACTTTGACACCAATCATTTGTCTGTGTTAGACACTTTGGAAGATGTTTGTATCATAGCAGCTTCCAATTTGCAGTAACTTGTGAACTTGGTCAGCCAAAGACCCTTGGCCTTAATAGATGCCAAATAGGAGTGGTCCTAGCATGGAGCCCTGAGGTAACCTACTGGTAACTGGTCAATAAGTGGAGGTGGTCTTACCAATCCTGACTTTATGGGTTCTGCCTGTGAGCCAGCTGGCAATCTAACAAGTTATGTAGGGGTTTATGCCCAGTTTGGTGAGTTTGTCATGTATACTTGAAATGGGTATTATATCAAATGACTTAGCCAGGTCCAAGTAGGTGGTATGCACCCTTATCCATTGCTTTGGTGACCTTCTCAGATTAGTACACCAGATTTAGTAGGCATGACCTACCCCTGAATAAGCCAAAGTGGGTTTGATCCAGTGTCTGAAAGTTGCCTACATCTTTGTTGATCATTTCCATGGTAATTTGTTCCATGGCTTGTGCAATGAAAGGAGGTACTGCTAGCACAGCTAGCTGGAACTTTGTAAGCAGCTATATGTCACTTGTGAATATCAAATTGATTCATACAAGATGCTGGTGTTGCAAATGTATTTGAACTGTATGTCATGTGTATATCAAAATGATTTGTACAGACGTGTGTTGCTTGTCCAGTAAAAAGTATCAGCATGTTTCAAAGTTACCAACATAATCCCTCTGCCCAAAAAAGCCAGCTGGCTAAATGATTACAGGCTGGTGGCCATTACATCATATGTAAAGAAATGCTTCGAAAGACTGGTTAAAAGACATTTGACTACAGCAAAGACGAAGGAGTAACATTAACAATGTGCTTATACAGGGTCTATATTAAATTGTTGAACATTTAAATGTTCGAACGTCATATGGTCGACACCATATGATCGAACATTTAAAAGTTCAAATACTTCAACAGAGATCTCTGTACAGTGTGGAAATTGAAGTATTCCATTGTCTGCACTGAAGTGCAATCTCAGAGTTGGTATATTTAAAGAGCGGGGGTGTGGGGGCTGTACGGGGGCTTGCGCCCCTGCTTAACCTTTCAAGTAGGTTTTTTTTGTTATTTTTTTTTTTATTTGATTTTTGAACTTTTAAGAGTTCGAACATATGGTGTCGACCATGTGGTGTTCGAACTTTTAAAAGTTCGATAATCTGATATCAGACTTGTTGGCTGTTGGTGTAGCACCCACCAAGAGGAGAAAACGCTGAGAGAAGAAAGGAGCCACTTTTGAGATTTTAAGTATTTTCTTCAGATTATTTTGCTAAGTTTTTCTGCATAGCCGCCTACTTTGAGCATTTTCTGGCTTGTTAAACTTGATTTCTGCATTGGTAAATGTATTTAGAACACAACCTAGAGCTGTTTACTGAATTTCCTGTTTGCACTTATTTTTAAAATCGTTTTTGTCTTAAAACTTGCATTTTATCTGTCTCTGGCCTAGCACTCAAGTGTGGGGTCATTTACTGCACTGTTATAACTTGTTGATACTTGTGAACCTCTGCTATCTTTAAAAAAAAACAAAAAACAAAAAAATCTTACTTTTTTCCCACTTTCTGAGATTTAAAAAAAGTTCAGTTACAGGCTTGCTGTTCTGAACTGTTTGTAAGTTTCTTGGAGGCCATTTTTTGCTTGGGCTAAAGGGAAGTCTCTCTGTTCATCAGTGGCAGTGATTAACATTGAGCAGCCTGCCTGCCCCTGTGGGAGTGGTTACTGCCTTGAAACTGTAGTTTTATTGGCCATTTTGTGTCAATTCCAAACTCCTTGAGCTTCCTCTCTTAACACCTGATTGCCTCGTGGTTTTGGCATCTTTTCAGACTTGTTGGCTGTTGGTGTAGCACCCACCAAGAGGAGAAAATGCTGAGAGAAGAAAGGAGCCACTTTTGAGATTTTAAGTATTTTCTTCAGATTATTTTGCTAAGTTTTTCTGCATAGCCGCCTACTTTGAGCATTTTCTGGCTTGTTAAACTTGATTTCTGCATTGGTAACTGTATTTAGAACACAACCTATAGCTGTTTACTGAATTTCCTGTTTGCACTTATTTTTAAAATCGTTTTTTTCTTAAAACTTGCATATTATCTGTCTCTGGCCTAGCACTCAAGTGTGAGGTAATTTACTGCACTGTTATAACTTGTTGATACTTGTGAACCTCTGCTATCTTTAAAAAAAACAAAAAACAAATAATCTTACTTTTTTCCCACTTTTCTGAGATTTAAAAATGTTCAGTTACAGGCTTGCTGTTCTGAACTGTTTGTAAGTTTCTTGGTGGCCATTTTTTGCTTGGGCTAAAGGGAAGTCTCTCTGTTCATCAGTGGCAGTGATAAACATTGAGCAGCCTGCCTGCCCCTGTGGGAGTGGTTACTGCCTTGAAACTGTAGTTTTATTGGCCATTTTGGATCAATTCCAAACTCCTTGAGCTTCCTCTCTTAAAACCCTCTTTTGTGCGGCTTTGCACGTTTTTGTGCATAGCGCAATAACGGGCAGCGCTGCCTAATTGGGTTTAAACTATTCCTGGCTCCACAAAGTCTGCTCTTCACTTTTTCCCTTAGAACTGCTCTATCTCTCAAATTAAACACAATATTCTCATTCTAAGGCCCTTCACTGGTCCAAATAAGTAATCTTACAAGTTAGCACTATTAAACCATAAGCACTACTTACTCTTATACTCTCTACGATTACCCTGTCCTCTATTGGTCCATCTTAATTCAGTTCCCTATATTACTCTAGCATGTCCAAAGGTCAGTCAATGGTTTCCTCTCCAGCCCAGCTGGTGAATCTGGGAATTTTGAGGCAATGTTACAACTGTCTCATGTACACGGACAACCCTCTCCTCCTCCAAACAGGTTCAAATATATGTGAGAGATGCAACCATATAGCCAAACTGGAGGCTGAGCTCTCTCATCTCAAAACTGGTATAACCAGTCAGAAGGAGAAGGTAACCTCACACAACACAATTCCAGTATCACATAGTCCCACCACATCAGCGAACCAAACACATAAATACCCTAAAACATACTCAGAGGCTCTAAATAAAAATCTACCTAAGCAACAGAGACCTCCAAAGCAGACATCCAAGCAAATGCCACCCCAAAACAAAACACGCACAACACATAGCCCACAAAGTCAGTGTGCCAAGCAGCCACAGCCCTTAAGGCTGAATAATGCACCCGATACTCTTGTAATAGGTGACTCTATTGTCAGACACACTGACGTCCCACTCACCAGGCTGAACAAGGAGAAGGTCACAGTGAGCTGCCTGTCGGGCGCTAGGATCCGCCACATAACACAAGCACTCAGGTCACTCCAAAGCAAATACAAATATGACTCAGTCATTGTACATGCTGGTGTGAATGACCTGAGACGTACCTCCCTGGACTACATGAAAAGAGACATAGAGGAGCTCTCTGATCATGTAGCCCAGGCCGGTATAACCCTGACCTTGAGCAGCATCTTACACTCACCTAGAATGATGCCACAGTACAAAGACAAAATGATCGATTTTAACAATTGGCTAAAATTTTGGTGTCATTCAAAGGGGATCCAGTGTCTATCAGCCTGGGATGACATGCTGGACAAGCCATGTTGCTTCGCTAGGGACGGCTTTCACCTGTCACCTCTGGGCTTTTGGATACTGGCAAAGGCTCTGGCCACCCCCATAGTGCCTTTTTTAGGCAAGGCTCAAAAGTCAAACCCACCTCCATAGACAGCACAAGGTACAAGAAACTAAGGGTAATGCTGCTAAACGCCAGAAGTCTTAACCTCAAGATGCACGCACTCGAAGCTCTCCTCAGTATGGAGAATATCGGTATCTGTGCAGTGACAGAAACCTGGTTCAAGGCTCCAGAGGACACCCCAGCACTACCAGGTTATACCTCATATCATGCTTTTCGGCCCCAAAACCCAGACCGAACCACAAAAGGAGGGGGAGTTTCCATATTTATCAATGATATCCACACCTCCAGGTTAGTGGCATTGCATGAAGTATTGGAGACCATCCATGTGCAACTAACAGTGGGCAAAACTGCTTTTCAGTTTATAGCATCCTACAGACCACCCTCTCAAAGTCAGGAATCCCACTCGGCTTTCTTGAAAACATTGGAGAACATGAAGATCTCTCCGAACACCATTATATTGGGTGACTTCAACTACCCAAACATAGACTGGGAGCACTACTCAAGCCCCAGCACCTTAGCCCAAAGGTTCCTGGAAATTATAAACTCAAATGCTATGGAACAACTAGTCACCACTCCCACAAGAGGGGATAACATACTAGACCTGATCATTACCAACATGGGGACTCTATGCTCCATACCAGAAGTATATCCTTCATTGGTAAGATCAGACCATAAATTAATTTCACTGGATATCCGCATCCCGACCCCACCCCAAGCCCAGAAAACCATAGTGAAAAACTTCTCAAAAGCGAACTTCTCACTTCTCAAAACCAAAGTGAAATCTTTCAAAGCCCCAGGGCCAGTGGAAACTATGGCCCAAACTGCAAAATCATATATAAATGCATTCTACGGACATCTCCAGGAATGCATGGATCAAGCTATCCCAAACAAAACCAAGACCCAATTATCCAAAGGCAGGCGTCCAGTCTGGTGGACCCCAGCCATAAATAGACTGTACAACAGAAGGAGGAAGATACTACATGATAGAGCAAAATCCCTAATAGGGAAGGCATCTCTGATCAGTACTAGCAAAAAATTATGATCCCTCATAAAATCCTCCAAGGCCAGCTTTGAGAAAAATATTGCACAGGACACTAAAGACAATCATAAGGCTTTTTTCAGTTATGTTAGGAACCTGGGATGCAACTCCCAGACTTGTTCTGAGTTGATTCTAAACGACAAAAAATACACTGAACCCACAGACATCGCCAATATCCTGGCAGACAGGTTCAGTGCAAACTCCTCCACCCCCTCCCCCCCAAAAGGGCAAGTGTCTATCCCGGCAGGGGGCTGCCTCCCAAACATCTCTGATGCTCAGGTGAAGGCTGCCCTCTCCAAAGCAAAAAACACTGCTTCCATGGGACCATATGGCATCCCGGGTTGCATCCTACATTAACTCCAAGAAGAACTAATCCCTCAAATAAAACAGCTGTACAATCTCAGCCTCACTACAGGATATGCACCCACAGAATGGTGTACAGCAACAGTGGTCCAACTCCACAATGGTGGAGCCTCTACGGACCCTGGAAACTATCGTCCCATAAGCCTGACTAGCTTAGTCTGCAAGGCTATGGAAAGGATCATCATGGAGCTCATAAACAAAGACATCAGGGACCTACAGACACTAGATCCTACCCAATTCGGCTTCGTCAAGGGCAGATCCTGCCTTTTGAACCTGGTTGACTTCTTTGAAACAGTCACCAAAGCCATAGATGAAGGGAAGATTGTCCACAGAGCCTATCTAGACCTAGCAAAGGCATTTGACACAATACTCCACGCGGGCATCATAGATAAGCTATCCAGCTTAAATATAAACCCTTATGTCACAAGATGGGTCGCAAACTGACTCAAAGACAAAATCCACAGAGTGAGAGTTGCTGGAGCCATGTCAGACTCGAAACCAGTCACAAGTGGTGTCCCACAAGGTTCTGTCCTGGGACCGCTCTTGTTCGGTATATACTTTTCTGAGGTACAGGCCAACATGGGAGGACTATGGCTCATCAAGTTCGCAGATGACTGCAAACTGGGTGCCATAATCGACTCTCCAGCTGACACAAACATCATTTAAAAAGGTCTCACAGAGACGGATAACTGGTGCCAGAGCCATGGTCTAAAGCTAAATGCCAAAAAGTGTGTAGTCATACCCTTTGGTAAAAACAATGTGCCCACAAACTACCACATAGGCGGTAAACCATTAAGTACAGAGAAAGTAATTAGGGATCTGGGGACCCAAGTTGATAGCAATCTCTCCTTTGACAACCACATTGCCAAAGTGGTTAGAGAGACCTTCTACATGGCCCACCTCATCATGAAAGGATTCACATCTAGATCAAGAGAGGTAATCGTGTCCCTTTATTCATCCCTCATCAGGCCCATCATAGAATACAATGCCCCTTTTGGGATGTACCTTACCCGACACCTGCAGCAATTAGAAAGACCCCAAGAGTACCTCACCAAGAGGATCAAGGGACTCAAACAGATGCCATATACTGCTCGGTTAAAAAAATTCCAGCCCTACTCAGTTGCATACCGCCTACTTCGAGGCGATCTATGCCTGACATATAAAGCTATGTCCAATCCAGAATTAATGGACATGCTCCACCTCAGTAAATCTAAATCCTTAGAGCCACACGCTCGAGGGACTTGAACCTCAGCACAGAAATAAATAGGACTTGCTGGAGGGACAGATTCATAACCCAGAGGCTCCCTTCGCTCTGGAATAGAATTCCAATTCATGTTAGGCAGAGCACCTCATTGAATCTCTTCAAGAAGAATCTTGATGAGTGGATGGGGGAATCGTAGTTTGTTCCGGGGATTACTTCCATATCACTATTAGACAGAGGCACAGTAAACTAAACCGTAAAAAGGGCACAGTATACTCAAATCAAGGGGTGGTGTAACTCAAACAAAATCGGGCTAGGCTTATAATTGCCCCAGGGCAGACAGCCTAGTATGAACCTATGAACCCATGAACCTATATAGACCCCTTATATATTGCATGACTTGAGTTTAACAAAAAAATACAAGGCAAACACTTGAGCACTGTGCAACATTCTCACAGCCCCTAACCACGCTGCCAACCTCTCTACACAACAGTAACTGACAAAGCAAAAAATGATCACAGAACAAAGTCATAGCATCAGGGACAGTTATAAACATTACTGGTATACACAATACTAGCATAACAGGGTTTGCAGTAGTGGATATGCAAACATCTATACATTCTGCAACATTCTCACAGCCACTAACCCCTCCTACCAACCTCTCAGCACAATTCCGGTACAAATGAAAAAGTTATAGAACAAAGTTTTAGAATCAGGGATAGTTATAAACATTGCTATACAGAAGAAAGTTGTACCATCAAGGATAGTTGTAAATATTTCTGGTATACACAATCAAATACTAGTATACCAGGGTTATATCTGTACACATTAAAACAACATCTGTACCTTCTATAGCATTCTCACAGCCACTATCCCCCCTACCAAACTTTCAGCAAAATTATAGACAAAACAAAAATAAGTTAATGAAAATTCTTGTGCAAGACTGACTCCCCACACCCCCCAATCACCTTAGCACAAGAATTTTGCACAAAAAAGTAATGTAATCATCTCCCTAGATTACCTCACCCCCCAACTCCAAGTCTGCATCTGGACATTAATTACAGACAAGCCTCCTTTTCTCACTCTGTTAGCAGAATAACTCTGGACAAAAGTAAAATAACAGTGGTACAACCACAGCCCTCACCCCCGCCCCAATCCTCTTAGCACAGGAATTCTGGGAAAAGTAAAATAGCTTATCAGCAGATTAGGAACAAATTACTAAATAAACCAAGACAAAGTGTTATTACACCAACTTACAGTGGAAACACTAAAAAAATCCACAAAAATTCTGGACAGTTAATAACATCCTTCACCCCGGCAAAACCTCAACCTCACTTTCCTAATATACCCACAAGTACAGTTACCATTGCAGAACGCTAACAAATATTTCACCAAAAGCATTCTGTCCCTAACCAAAAACAACAAACGACCTAACATCAACCAACATCCCACCCAGCAATAATACCTTAACATTCTCCTTCCAGCCCATCTCCACAAAGACCATTGAAAAACTCAGAAAAACTCTCAAACCTACCACAAATGCAGCTGATAATCTACCAGAAGAATTTCTAAAAATAGCAGCCAAAGCCATTTCTTACCCTTTCTCAATACTTAATAGATCCATTACTGAGCAATATGTCCCAACCATCTGGAAAATATCACACATTATACCCTTGCACAAAAGTGGAAATCTTGACAGAACTTACAAATTATAGGCCCATAGCAATTTGACCCACACTATCTAAACTCCTAGAATGATGTATTCATTCTCAGCTTCTGCAGTATGTCACAAACAATAATTTACTTCCCAAATCCCAAAACAGCTTCAGGCCTCATCATAGTAACACAACTGACCTCCTCAGTTGTACCAACTCCATCAATCAATGTAGAAATGAAGGAAAAATAAGATCATCTGTCTTTCTAGATTTGTCAAAGGCCTTTGATACAGTCTCTCACAACAAACTACTAACTATGCTTGCCTATCTTAATCTCAGCCCCCTAGCTCTCAAATAGTTCCAAAGCTGCCTAATAAGTCATAAAAAGGCAGTAAAATGGGACTAAGATCTAGCCCCTCTACTCTGAGTCACATTAGGAGTCCCACAAGGTTCCATCCTTGGTCCACTTCAGTTCAGTGAATTTACTAACAACCTCAATACCCCCACCTCCCTAGCACCCACAATCCAATATGCTGATGACTCTACACTTATATGTGCTGCATCTATCATGCAACAGCTCATGTCACAATCCAGGCTGAAATAAGCCAGTCTTTACCACTTACCTCATACACCTAAAAACTATTCACTTAGACATCACCTCATAAGACTGCCCACCTATTCCTGGTGTAGCAAACTCTGTAATCTCCTTTTCTTCTCTCTGTCCCATCATCTATCTCCCCTCCTTTTCATCACCCCTATCCCTCTCCCAGTCTTGTCCTCTCCCTCCACTTCATTATATATACAGCATAGATACTACCTATAAAATAGCTTACTCACATGCTTTCCTCTTAACCAACTGGCAGTCAAAATTAAATGTATATTATAGCTCACATTCCCTTATATTGTCTCTTGTAAAAACATATAAACCATGCTTATTTTATATATTTCTGTCACTTGTGTATAAAAATACAAAAATAACAGATAATTATCTTTATCTTTGTATAAATAATTGCTATGTTGTCTTCACAAATATGTTACCATGTGGAGCTTTTCTCACCGGGCCTTCACTAAAAATGTGTTATATCCCAGTCAGACTATCCCAGTAAACAAATGTAAAATAAATAAATAAAATAAATGCTACAACCACAGCCCCTCAACCCCTCCCCAAATCCTCTTAGCACAACTCTACAGAAAAGTAAAATTAAACTGATACAACCACTGCCCCTCACCCCCCCATCCTCTTAGCACAAGAACTCTACACAAACGTAAAATAAAACTGGTACAACCATAGCCCCTCACCCCCCATCATCTTAGTACAAGAACTCTACACAAAATTTAAATAAAATTGGTTCAACCACAGCACCTCACCCCCCCTACAATCCTCTTAGCACAAGAACTCTACACAAAAGTAAAATAAAACTGGTGCAACCACAGCCCCTCACCCCCTACAATCCTCTTAGCACAAGAAATCTGCCCAAAAAGGTAATGCAATCATCTCCCTAAGTTACCCCCATACAAAAATACAAAGTTAAATTTAAACCCCCAAAACTTACCTTTTATGCAGTTTACAGAAGGCTGCTTCTAATCCTCAGCTCCTTCTTCATGACTGTAGACTGATCTGCTGCTTGCTTCCCCTCCAGACCAGTGCAGTCCTTTGTAAATTGCCTTTAAAAGGACAGTTTTTCAGATGTTTTAGAAATTGCCCTTAGAAGGACAGTTGAAAATAGTGTTGTTCAATGACTACGGCCACTCCTGGAAGGCTTGAATCCACTGTCTATCCACTCTCCTCTGTCCTTACGCCAGTAATCCAAAGCCCCACTTGATCTGCCACCAATATGCTAAAAAGAAAACTCCTCTGTTAAAAACAAGAGAAGTGTGGGGCATAGCTAGGATTAGTTAAGAAGCTTATTATATTGTCTACCCCATACTTTTCTTTTATAAGATGAATTCTAATTTTATTTCATTTCAGTCTATTTTCTTAATCATTGAGTTTTTCTATGAGCCAGTTATTTTGGTTTAAAAAAAATTCAGTCTGAGATTCACATTGAGTTATTCTGCTTTCATGGTCATTCAAATTATATTCCATACTGCTGATTTATGCCCCTTGTTGTTTCATAATAGCTTCAAAATGTTCCATCCTTTTTATGGTTTCATCTTTGAAGCATTCTAGTTTTTTGCAGTTTGTCTATTTTAAGTAATATATTCTGTATACTAGATACTATTGACTGAATGTCTTTTTAACACAAGAATCCTGAGTACCATTTCTTGCGTGACTCGTATTGAAGTCTCTTCTCTCTTAACCAAACAGTTGAAATCCCGACAGAAAAACTATTGTTTTGAGGAACTTGAATCTATAAATGTTTTCTCTATTAATGAATTAAATTAGCTAGCAAGTATCTTCACATTTTTTTCATTACATTTTTTTGTCAGAGAAAAGTTTTCTGCCACAGAGCTTTCACCAGTTGCTGCACTCACTTAGCCTTCTTGGCCACACACCCCACCTGCCCAGAAAACTTTGAAGGGCTTCACTTGTCTTTTAGTCAGCTCAGCATGAGTTGCTTGACAGTTGGCATATCCTTGGGAGGATGTAACCCAAATAGCTAAGGCTAGCACAGCAGTGATCATTTGAACATTAACTGTTACAGTAAGTCCACCTAACACAACTGTACTATCTTGAAAACACAGTGAGATCTCTTAACGTTTCTCTTAATCTCATGTTTTGATTGCACACACACACACACACACACACACACATATACACACACACACACACACACACACACACACACACACACACCACATAATACTATGGGCAGTTTAGCAGATCACACTTTTGTCTACCGCCACATCTTTGTGATGTGGGAGGAAATTGGGACACTGTAGAAATTCATTAAATACAAGGAAAACAGGCATACTCTGCAGAGTAGGCAAGCTGGCAAGAATCCAAACTGCAGAACCAAGAGCTTTAGAAAATAATGCTAACTACTACACCAATATGCCACATCAAGATAACAAATATTTCAACAGAAAATTACAACAATAATTATCCAAAAATGAACTTTCAGAACTTTAACACTGGATGACAGCTTTTTCAAATTTTCATTCTCCACCTCAGAAAAATAATTATTAAAATCTTTAAGACCAACATTATGTTGTAAACCTAAAACTAATGAAAACAAAAGAAAGGATGTACTATAGGTCTAATTCATATAATACATAAATTATGAAATGCAAAAAGCAAGCATGGCTGGCTTTATTCTACCTTTTTTATGCACTAGAGGCCCATGTAAAAAAACAATTTAATGTATGTGAACTTTATCAGAAAGAGGTCCCGTCTTGTTTAATTTCTCCAAGTCTTTATTTATTTTTAATGCTCTGCACCAATATGACCCATTCCTAAGTAAACATGTAATTAAATTTTAAGAAATTAATTTTGCTTCAGCCTTTGATCCGTACAAGAGTGGTCTTCCCAGTACTACTTGCATTGTACTCAGAACTGATCCTTTCTGCAGTTTTTATAAATATATTTTAAAATGTATATATATATATATATATATATATATATATATATATATATATATATATATATATATATGGGTCTACTTCTGTTGGTCGGCAACCCATTTCACTGAAACTCATTTGGTCGACACCTCATTTGATTGACAAACATTCTAGGTGGGGGGCTTTGCCCCCCCCAATGTGGGGGGCTGTGCCCCCCCCCCACACCCCAACTATATATAACAACTCCACAGTCGCACAACATTGGGGAGGGGGGCAAATCCCAGGTTTTTGCCTTGAATACTTTTTGTCGATCAAATGAGGTGTTGACCAAATGAGTGTCAGTGAAATGGGTTGTCGACCAACAGAAGTAGACCCATATATATATATATATATATATATATATATATATATATATATATATATATATATATACATATGTGTGTGTGTGTGTGTGTGTGTGTGTGTGTGTGTGTGTGTGTGTGTGCGTGTGTGTGTGCATGCATGCATGTGTGTGTGTGTGTGTGTGTGTGTGTGTGTGTGTGTGTGTGTGTGTGTGTGTGTGTGTGTGTGTGTGTGTGTGTGTGTGTGCACATCATGTAATATTTGCTATATTAGTTCTTTGATGACATTCAAAGCATTGGGAGCCTGCTATGGTTTTGGAGCCACTGATAGTAGGTGAGAGAAAAGAAGAGTTGTATCAATTGAGTGTAGAAGTATAAAATGCAGAAGAAAACTATGGAAATTTCTGAATAATCTCTTTTTGTTTTGAAATTATTTTTCCTTTACTTATCTTTGAGCATATGTGTTCCCAGTATACTGTTTATTTCAGTTCAGAGTTAATCAGTAAGTCATATCATTTTAACTCTCCACAGTGCTTTCAACCCCTATTGCCAGAGTACCTTTTAAAGGTAGCTAGACCATTAGCCTACATTTTTTTAAATTTATTTTAATGTTTATACAGTTCTTCCATTGTAGTTATATCTGTTATCACTTTGAGGCATATCTACAGAAGGTGATAGAACTACTGTTTTTTGGTACAATAGTCCAACAGTTAGCATTGTTACCTCACACTGCTTGGTCCTTCAAGTATGTTCTCTGGCGGTGTGCTTTCTGTATGGAACTTGCAAATCCTCCCTCTGACCACATTTTTTCCGGATTCCCCTATTTTCCCACAGATCCTATAAAGGTGTCACTGTGTGATCTTGTTGCTCTCTGAACTGCCCATACGTACGTGAATGTGGTCTGTGTTTAGAATATGCTATGTACTTGTGTGTCTGTGTGTGTGTGTGTGTGTGTGTGTGTGTGTGTGTGTGTGTGTGTGTGTGTGTGTGTGTGCCTGTGTGTGTATGTCCTACAGTAGATTTGTGTTCAATCCAGGGCTGATTCCATCCCTTGTATCTTTTGCCTGCCAGTATACGTTTTGCCCATTGGAATAGGCTCTATATCCCCTAGAAGCAACAGTAGGATTTAGGATACAATGGATTTCATAAAATTAATGAGTGAAATTCCCTTTTTTCATACTCATCCTTAGCCCTGTTATAATACTAAAGGTTTTGTAGTCTTGCTGTGCTGATGGCAGTGTTTGCTCTGTAATTATTATAAACAGTGATTTAGTTGTTTACATATTTAAAGGAGTGCCACATCCATGTATTTGTTAATTATTTCCAATATGGTTCCATTGATTGTGCAATTTGAACTGGGAGATGAGACTGTGGGAAATATTGGTGATTCTTTGCACCTCAGATGGACCCTGATGAATATATACATATTTTGTATGCAGTGTGATGCTACTTTATACATTTTTTATAATTATTGGAGAAAATGGTTTGAAATTTGAATTGATTTCCTGATTTCAATAAATAATGCAAGGTTAAAGCCTAATAAATGCTTTTGGCTTTTGTGGTTGAGAAGTAGGTAGCACATACCTTTTTGTTATGGATGATTGCTGAAGGATAAAAACTGTTTCATGATACTATCAACTAGATTTCCTCCAATTAGTCTCAGCCCACAAATTACTATATCAACCCACCAGCTGCCCTGCTTTATCTAATATCCTCCAACCTTATAGCCCTCCAAGACTCCCTAGATCCATTCACCAAAACCTCATCTCCATCTACAAACCAAAGCGTCCTGCTGGTCAGCTTCTACTCTCCTTCACCCTAGCTAAAAAATGGAATGCCCTGCCCTCCACTCTGAGAGCTTGTGACAGCCTAAACACCTTCAAAAGTCTACCACACTCCTACCTGCTTCTTCACAGAAAATGTAACTGCACTCCAAACACCATACCTCCCAACCTCCCCCCTTCCTTCTCTCCTGGCTAACCTCCTTTCCCTTCAAACCTCTCTCTTATATTCTGACTATAAGTTATAACCAATCTCCTCCCAGCCGCTCACTCTATGTCTCTCTTCCTCTCCTTCATAACTACTTGTAATCTTCTTAACTACTTATTATTGATTTCCTTCTCTATCTACCACCCATCCTGCTATAAAACTTTTTTACAACTACATACTGTATGCAATGTAAAAGAATCTTTCTTTTGTTATTTCAACTTGATAAGTAACTTAGGAATGTGAAAAATTCTATATGTTATGTAACTTGTTATGCGAACCTTCGCAGCTTAACAATGTAAACATTATTTGTAACTTGTTATCTGGAGCTTTTCTCCCCGGACCTCCACTGAAAACGGACTCTCGAGTCCAGTGGACCTCCCCTTTCACCAAACTGGAATAAATAAATAAACAAATAAATCTTAGTTTTTGTATGTTTCACAAGCCAGCAGTTTTCTTTATGCATATTCACCAGTGAGGAAAGTCTTTAATGTAAATGAGAGATCAGTATTTTCATAAACGTTTTGTTTTCTACCTAGAGGAGCGTAACTTGTATATATATGAGGAACATAATGGTAGGTCTTTCATCTGATACAGGGATTACTGTACTAGCTGCTCACTTCAGAGAGGCTGGATGACACTCGGCCTACAGTCCTGTTACAAACACCTGATAAGTGTGTTATGGTTTATGAGAGAAGTAATCCATATTGTTCTGCCTGTAGACTTTATGTTAGCAGAGATATTCAGAGGAGAGTAACTTTAATTACAGAGGAGAGTAACTTTAATTGTTTTGCCAGTGTACTCTTTCTGGAGCCTTTTAGAAGGGAATAATTAAAATAATTCTGCTTGTAGACTGCCTGTTCCAAAAGTTTTTCTGCCTGGAGTGACTCAATTAAGTCTACTAGTACACTTTGCTGTTAAGGCATTTCACTGGGTGACACATTCTACAAATCTGCCTATAAATTCTCTGTTCCCATAGCCTTTCAAATGAGAATAACCTTAGTAATTCTGCATATTGTCTCTGCCTCTAGGCACTTTTAGAAGGAAATAAATAATAATACGCTGCGTAGTCTCTGTTCTTCTTAAGACTTTCAAAGTGGAATGTAAGTAATTCTGCCCATTGACTCTGTTCTACAAGCCTTACAAATAAGAATAGTTGAATTCTGCTTAAACATACTCTGTTCTTGGAGCTATTCAAATGAGAATAATGTAAACAATTTTAGCAGTAAATGTTTTGTGTTTAGAGGCCTTTAGAGTGGAATAATTTCAACATTTTTTCTTGTCGATCTCTGTTCCAGATGCTTTTCAGATTTGTAATGATTTAATTGCCATCTGCAAATCTTTAATGTTCACCTTTGGTCATTACAGTCACTTAGCATTTAACAATTAAAATCTTAATGGTTTACAATGTAGGTTATTGTTTTCTGATCTTGCAGATATACCTCTGCTTAAAATTTTAAATAAAATGTGTTTTAATTCTTTGGGTATGGCATATAAAAATTGCACTTGCAGCCTATATATAGCACCACAGTTCTAAAATGTATAGTTAACAGCTTGTAGTTTGATCCTGCTAAGGTATTTTAAGGTAAACTATAGTTACCAATTAGTAAACATATAATCTTAGCTGTCTAATATCATGACTTTTTATTGTTATTTGAAATAAGTATTGTTTTAGTGCATTTACAAAGTCAGTGCATTTGACTCTTCCTATTTGTCTAAACATTGTCAACATTAAACATACCCAGCAGACTGGTGAAGTTTATTCTGCCAGTAGTTTAATTGGCTGATGTCAGCTGCAGACAGGATGAAAGATAATCTTCAGTATGTTAGATTCCAGAATTGGTTATATGGAGAA
>NC_056734.1:88647929-88720429 GCF_019279795.1 Protopterus annectens
ACCTTTCACTTGAATATAGCTCTGTTTATTTACTACTTCTTGTCTGACTAAGTAACTGATTGTGTTATAATCTGGTTGGTTATTTCACTAAATCTGCCACAGACTACAAAGTGTTCCTACCCACTACAGAACTATTTCACCTCTCTAATACATCATCAGAAGGCGGAGATGGATAGAATCAGGAAGTAATTGGACAGTTGCTCTGGGTACAGTAAACAGAAAAAACAGTTTGTTAAGCTTAATAAACATAGGTTTACTAAAGTAACTAAAGTAAAAATTACACATTTTCAGAGAAGAAAAATTTGAGTGCATAATTATAACAAAAAGAAATTGCGAAAAAAAAACCTTTGCACTTGATCTTTAACCCTGACTAAGAAATAACCACTATCCCAAAGTACACACCATTTTCTGTGTGTCTGGAATGAATAAACATTGCTACATAAAAGGTTGCCATTTGCTCTGTTTCACTGACTGCACAGATTAGTCTGCTCCCTGAAGGACTTTTATCAGCCTGCTTCCAAAGTTTCACTGGCTGTTATATTTCAAAAGTTGATACTAGAACTAAGACTTACTTTATAGCTAAGGTGCAAGTAGGTCTGTAAAGTAAATATTAAACTAATGTCTCTAGTAGATATTTGTAAACATTCAGGATAGTAACTTTGTCATAGATTTCTTCTGAAGTTTTCAGGCTTATTGTCAATAACTGCGTAACAGGCATATATAATTAGTCATTCCCATAACCTAACCAAAATGAACAGATGATCTACAGAGCGCAAATGCTTTCCATAAATATGGTAATATGGTAACCATATTAACCATTTAGTTAGAGAAACAGTTCACTTAGTCTGAAAGTCAATTCAGTGCAGTTTCAATTACTGTTTTCCTCCTTTCCTTAATTTGATGTGACCCAGTTGTTTGCTATATAAAAGGTGGGGTATCAAAGTCTCCCTCATGTGCGACATATTGCTTAAAGGAGGGGGGCTGTCTGTTCTATAAAAAATATTTTGGAAACCTTTCAGAAAAGCGAATCTAAGACCAGATGATACGGGTCACGAAAGTTAGTATTTGAAGGGTACTGGCAGCATCCACAGTCAACACTAAAAAATGAATATATATTACCATTAATATAAAACATAGTGGCATAAATACTAAGAGCAGGCAATAAGACTTTGGCATACATTTCTCTATTAACTGGTGTGGCCACCTGGATTCTCCTACCCTCAGAGGTAAGGTCTCAAAACATTCTATTAGAATTCAAGGCCAAACTGAAAGAGGGTCTTAAGAGTGCTGCAGAGTATAGCTATTCCAGGGATGCAGGATAAGGAACAAGACCCCCTACCACCGACACATATCAAAAGCTTCTGTCTCTACCAACATTACTACAACAATTTACCTATTTAAATAATGTAAATTCCAAGTAATGTATCAAATCCATACATTTACAATTATTATTGTAAATAATGTACATATACCATCACTGGTCTGAAAGCTATTAATGTGAAAAAGTCTCTGAATTCTAATGGTCTATAGATAATTTAATTCAAGGTCTGTTATGATTTACTTGTCTCTGTTATCAATACATAATTATCCTAAATGTGTGTCACTTTTTACTACTGACTCCTGTTGTTATATCTTGTTTACTGCTCCCTTGGAGACTGGGTCACAGCTCAAAAAGGTCATTTGACCAGTTCACTTACCCAGTTATTAGATGGCAGTAAATAAGTAAACAGATATGGCAAAGATCTTGCTTGACCCATAGATTATATTCTCCACCCATTTAAGAAATAGTATATATGTGTTCCATGCAGCTTTGAATTCTATCAGAATTTAACCCCATAGCCTTTTCAGAAAGCCTATTCCTATCATCTACTTATCTTCTGTGTGAAAAAAAAAAAAAGTTTCTTGTTTTACAGCTATCTCCAGAGAAGAATAATCAGAGCTGTACTGAACCATGCACAGGCTCACTCCATACCATGTTTTTAGTGTTACCAGTAAAATAATTATCAGCCTACTCCTACTCACCTTGTTTAGTAAAACCTTTACTTTCTGTCTTGCCAGCATCAGAGCTAACCTGTATGCATGCGACTTGCCACTGGACACTTGATTTGCTCACAAGAACAATTAAGACAATGTTATACTTTCAAAAGAATTCCCATTAATAAGTTAATTGTTCTTAGTAAATCAAACTGGCAGTCAAATCTGATAAAAAAAAACAGACTATGGGGAACTACAGATTGACCCTGCGAAGTTCCTTCTGTCTAGACTATTTTTTACCTGTTTGTGAAACAATACAGACTGTTCTATGAACAACACGTCAATAATATGCTGCATTCTCAGTGACAGCATACATTTGTCAGATAGTGCAGAAGATTTAGGCTATGGCCTATTAAAAAGCTGCTTCCTATAGTTCAGGGTTTGATTCCCTTAGCCTTCATATTCCTACAGTGTGATTCTGAGCAGGCCACACAGGCAGACAGTGCTCAAGGCAAATTGGGCTAGACTTTTTGATTGCACATTGAACTGTATACCTAAGAACTCTTTATGAATCTGGTTTTCAGAGCCTGTAATTTCCTTCTCAAGGAAGCTTGATCCTGCATCAGAAAGAGCACTGCATCAGACAGAGCAGTCTTTTTAATCAGTGCTGTATCTAAAATCAAGTTCCAGAAAAATACAAATTCCACTTAGTAGCATTTGCTGGTTTATGACTTTTCCCCAAGCTGAGCACCATTACATAATTAATGATAATGTTGACTGACAGCCTGTCTACCCCAGGATTGGACTACTTATATGTAACCTCATACTTAAACTACTGATACTTTGTTCTGTCTATTTCTTGCAGGGATGTTTGCAAGATCAACAGTCCCTCATTAACTGTATTCATCCAGTGAATTGCAGTGTTCATTGACTATTTTCTGTTTTCTTTAGAAAGGACTGCAAAGTTTGACTAATGCTTTTATGCCACAGTCAGCATTAACTTGGTTTATTTTGGTTTATAGGTTCATGGGTAAGTACTAGGCTAGTTGCCCTTGTGGGCCATTTTAAGCCTAGCCAGTTTCCCTTTCTGTGCTCAAAATATCCTATCCCATTAGGTTATAGATTGCCTTACCCATCCCATGGTCAATTTATATATTATCCCTAATAAAAATAAGTGGGATCATACCCTAGATAATTTAGGGGACCTGTGCATGAGATAAAGCATTTAGGAGCTGCCTCTGCCATTTGTAGTATGGTGTAGTCCTAGGTAAATTTTTGGTTTCACATCCATAGATCTAAGTTGTGCTTAAATATGGATAGGGATAAACTTTGTTTTCTGTGGATGGGAAGTGTATTCCTCAGCAGCAGTATCCTCTGTGAGATATACCTGTCCTTCCAAACCATTCTTTTGATGCTGTGGAAGAGGTTTAGATCACTAGGCTAAGTATTTTTGATGCCATTTGACTTGCTGATGTTCAGTAAATCCATCAGTAATGAGTCAGAGGATGCCTTGTATGCCAGACACAGGTAACCTCTTAGCAATCTGTAGGATACCAAGTTTAGTGACAGGGCTTTGAGTTAGTACATCTATAACATATTGTTTAGGCATTGTATCATTTTAGTAAGGTACCTTTGTGAGAGTTCCAGTTACTGCATGTGTCTGGACAGAGACACGCCAAAGGGGGCATTATATTGAATGATTGCCATAATGAGGGCTGAGGAAAGGAAGACAATGACACCCTAGATCTAGACACATTCCCTTTGTTTATAACCTGTGCACTTTTTACAATAAACTTCTGTTGGTCAAACGTTAGGTCACTGTCCACATAATTTCTCAAACCCCAAACAACTGGGTCAACATTTGGGGTTGTATTGTCAATGTTGTAGTCCTCTGGGGTAGATAACTACCATAAGAATACAATAATGTATTTTTTGGCATTTAGTTTCAGTCCATGATTTTGGCACCAGTTATTTATTTCAAACTAATCTTCCTGTAGAATGGCTAAGTCATATGGGGATTCAATGACTGCCTGAGAGCCTTTTTGCTTAGAGAAGCAATGTGCTGTTGTAATTCATAGGTTCATAGGTGTGTACTAGGCTAATGGCCCTGGAGCCTTTAGAAGCCTAGCCATAGAAGTGCCCTGGCATTGTGGCATCTGACGTTAGTTCCCAGTCCCTCTATCAAGTAGAGCCACTGGAGTGATCCCCAGGTTGAATTTATTATTTCCCATCCACTCATTAAGATTTCCCTTGAAGAGGGCAGTCTCTGGGTTATGAACCTGTCCATCCCGCATGTTCTGTTGATTGTGGTAATGAGGTTGAGGTCTCTAGAGCATGTGGTGCAGAGGGATTGGGATTTCTTTAGCTGTAGCATTTATAACAGAGCTGGGTCAGATATGGCTTTGCAAGTCAAGCAGAGATCACCTATTAGTAGACGATATGAGACAGATAATAGCTGGATTTTTTTGGGTCTGTCCATGTAGGACATGTGTTTAAGGCCTAGGATCCTCTTTGTGAGGTACTTTTGTGGCCTCTCCAGCTGTTGCAGGTGTCTAGTGAGGTACATGCCAAATGGGGCATTACACTCTATGATTGGTCTAATGAGGGAAAAGTAGAGAGAAATAATGACCCCTTTCTTCCTGGATGCAAAATCCTTGGTAATGAGATGTGCCACATAGAAGGACTTTCTGACCACAGTGGCAATGTGGTGGTCAAAGGAGAGGTTGCTGTCAACCTGTGTCCCCAGATCTCTTATAATGCCTTCAGTGTTCAGTGGGCTCCAATCAATGTGGTATTTAGTGAAAAATGAGTTTTTCCTGAAGGGGATGACGATGTATTTTTTGGCATAGGCTTAAGGGCATGGTTTTGACACCAGTCATTAGTCTCAGTGAGGCCTTTCTGTAGGATGTCTGCATCACTTGGGGAGTTAATAATGGCTCCCAGCTTGCAGTCATCTGAGAACTTGGTCAGCCAGAGTTCCTCTGTGTTGGCCTGGACTTCTGAGAGGTAGATGCCAAACAGGAGAGGACCCAGGACCAATCCCTGTGGGACTCCACTCGTGACTGGTTGGCAGTCTGACTTGGAGTCTGCTACGTTCACACTGTGGGCTCTATCTGTGAGCCAGTTTGCAACCCACCTAATGATATAGGGGTTGATGCCTAGTTTGGTGAGTTTATCAATAATTCCAGAGTAAGTAATGTTAACAAAGGCCTTGGCCTGCTCGAGGTAGGCTGTATGAACTGCCTTACCTTCATCCACAGCTCTGGTGACTGACTTAAAGAAGTCAACTAGGTTGATCAGGTGTGATCTACCTTTCACAAAACCAAATTGCATGGGATCTAGAATTTGGAGATTCCCTATATCCTTGTTAATTAGGTCCATGTTGATGCACTCCATAGCCTTACATATCAGACTCATCAGGCTAATGGGGTGATAATTTCCAGGGTCTGTAGTTGCTCCTCCTTTATGGAGAGGGATGACTGTAGCAGTGCGCTATTCAGTAGGGACAAAGCCTGAGGTGAGGCTGTGAGTGAACAGGGCACAGACATGTGGTGCCAGTTCACTTTATAATTAATGTAGAACACAGCCAGGGATATTGTCAGGTCCCATGGAAGCTGTATTCTTGGCCTTGGACACTGCAGCTTTAACCTGTACTGCAGTAATGCTGTAAATCATGTGTTATCTATGTTCTAGTACTCTATAGTTCAAGAGATGAAGCATCATTTTACATAATGTAATTTAGACCTGATAAAGTCTATATTGGCTTACCTATATTTTAATTAACTCTTGTCTTTCTTTAATGCACAGCCTTCACTTGATATAAAATACTGCTTATCTAAATGATATGATTTTATCTCTTTTTATATGTCTGCACATAATGCTAGTGTAACTGACAGGGCTACTCCCTTCTTTTATATACTCATGTATACATTTCTTAAACAAGGATATTGTCCTCCACTGCTCACTAAATTGCACATCAAACCCTCCAAATACTCTTTGAAATTTCATTTCTCTGTTCCTTGCCAGTCCTTCCTGTACTCTAGCAATCTGTGAGAGAGCCTTCTCTAAATTTGCTCCAGCTTGCTGGAACTCTCTGCCTGATCAAGTTTGTAGATAACCTTGTCTCATTCAAGAAGTTATTGCATTCTCTCTTGCTTGAAGGAAACATAACAAGTTGTTTCAGCGATACTGGTTAATATACTTTCTGTCTCTGTTCAGAGCTAATTCCCTTTCCTGCTCTTTATACTTATATTCCCCTTTTAGAATAATCCTTGAGTATCTCTCCTCCTTATCTGCAATGCTTAATAACGTTTCTCCCACTTTTCTCCATACTTTTTAATTTATCTTCTTGATGGGTGATGAGTAAGAGAGCTTTTCAAAGAATCTTAGTTCTTGACTATGCATATGGTTGTTTTATACTTCACTTTATTATGATCCATGTTATGTGCTTATCACATGCCTTCGCAGTCATAAATACTATCTTTATTGCAACACTATGCATTATGTTTTAGTATAAATGTTCCTTCTGTCTTTAACCTATTTGTACATGTCTTCCTTTTGTATTACATCTGGTTCCTCAATGTGTTTTATAACTGACTGGTATGTTTTAACATATGCATCTTGTTTTGGCTGCCTTGGCCTGTGTCAAGGCCAGAAGGGGTCCACAGACCAGTCCACCTACTATTTTAACAAATGATAAATAAATAAGTAAATAAATAAATGCACTATGAGATATAATATGGCTTAATGAACTAAAAGCTATTATTACTTTGTTAATTTCCATTTATATTTAAAAATTATTCATCTCATGGAATTTCAGTTGATTCTGTTAGCCTATTTCTAAATAGCATCCCCTCTTTATTATGTAAGGTGTCACAATGGTAAAAAAGCCATTGCTGTATTACCCCATAGTATATTTGAAAGTGATAGATTCAGGGTAAGACAGTGCCTTAATAGGATTTGACTAATAATCAGTATTTCAGAACTCAGTATGCTGTCAGTTAGGTGTTCAGTGATGTTTTATTAAGGACCCTCTCTCAGTATGAAGGAGCTTGTGGTCATTGATTTGGCATGGGTCCTATTTTAAAATGCTGAGAGTCTGGTAAGATGAATCATACTATGCTGGATAGAGGATATTCTTAAGGTAGGCTGTGACTTTAAAATTATGCCAAGGGTCTACGTTTTAAAAACAGCATAATTTCATGCTGGTTTAATTCAATGGTTGAAACAAGGTGGCAGGAAAACGGTATGTAATGCACCTGTATTTTTGTACATTAATGATTTTAAGTATATATGAATCTATTTCAGATTCCTTGAATTCATTAATAATGTTGTTAAATATTAGGTGGTATCTATAGTTAGGTAAGAATAATAACACACTTACCCTTTTGTCTTCCTCTTTATTTACTATGTAACATGCAACAAGCACAATTTCTCTAAGCATGTCGTGAATATGATTTTTCAAGATAACTTATTCTAGCAATGGCTGAAGGTTAGGCAGAAGTAGTCTCAACATGCAGTATTGTCAGCAAATTAAAAACATTTGATGGATTATCCTGCTAGAATTTGTTTTTTGGAATTGCAGCTAGAGCTTGGGTTCCATGCACTACATGGTGTGGCACATAATTTTCTCAAAAGCCATTAATTCAGGGAGCCATTTCTGCTTCTTTCCTATACAACTGATAGATAGCAGTGAGTCTGTCATAGGGCTGTAGCTGCCTTAATTGAAGTTGACTTCACTGAAGACGTTATCTTTGAAAGTGAAACTACTATAAAATATTCATGAGCATCCTACCTTAGCCTAGTAAAACCTCATCACATCAATGGACTGCATGCGCTGTCTTTCCCTAATCAGTCAGCCTGCTTGTATGATGCATACATACACACACACACATATATAAAAAAAAAAAATATATATATATATATATATATATATATATATATATATATATATATATATATACTGTGGTGGTGGTGCTGTGGTAGCGTTGTCGCCTCATAGCAAGACATTGCCCCGTTCGATTCTCAGCTAGAATGTCTTCTGTGTGGAGGCTTACGTGAATGGGGCATGCCTTTGTTGAAGGTTGTGCATTAGGGCTGGTAACCTGGTACGTAAAAATCCACTAGCAATCATTAGCGGACTGGAGTTCCGCTGTGGCGACCCCTAACCGGGAAAAGCCGAAAGACGCAAACAAACAAATATATATATATGTGTGTGTGTGTGTGTGTGTGTGTGTGTGTGTGTGTGTGTGTGTGTCTGTGGCTCTATGTATATTATGAAACCATGTAGGATGAAAACATGGAATGACTCCTTTCTATGTAGTGTCTGTGTAAGTCTGACTATTTTGAAGTCTGACTACATTGAAATCCAGTATCACAGTTTTTTTGATGGTGACTGCTTTTGGCTTGGATAATTGCTGAAAATGGTCTCTGGACCAGTTCACCAGTCAGGATAGCAAATACAATAAAGATCATTAGGTCACATACAGAGGAAGAACAGATAATGCATCATAATAAGCAGACTGATTAGAGAAAGACAGTGCATGCAGTCCACTGATGTGATATGGTTTTACACCACACTGGTTAACAACAGGAAAACAATGCTCTTACTTAAGAGTGAACCTGCAAGCTACCCTAAAAATTATAAACCAATAACTTGTCTTCCAACGACATATAAACTATACACGGGAATTGACGCCAACAGAGTTTATTGTCATTTAGAAGAAAACTCAATTATGGCAGTAGAACAAAAGGGCAATAAAAGAAAGTCATATGGAACAAAGGATCATTTGTTGTTAAATAAAGTTATAATGGAGAACTATAAGAAGGGGAAGAATCTAATTATGGCATGGACTGACTACAAAAAAGCATTTGATAGTATCCCGCATTCATGGATAAAAGAGTGCTTAAAAATGTATAAGATACACCCTACACTGATTGACTACATTACAGTAACCATGAAACAGTGGCAGACCACTTTGCAATTAAGCCATGATAAAGGACAGATTATTATCCTAGGGATAAAAATTCAAAGGGGGATATTCGAGGATGACTCTCTGTCACCATTGCTATTCTGCCTTGCCATTAATCCATTAAGCTGTTTACTTAACAGCTTAGGCCATGGCTACAATTTGACTCCTAGAAAACACCAAAGTCTAATGACATCTCATCTTCTCTTTGTTGATGATTTAAAACTGTATAGCTCATCAGATGAAGAACTGAAAGCACAGCTTCAGGTTGTCAAAACTTTTTCAGATGATATTGGAATGTCATTTGGTCTTGATAAGTGTGCAAAAGAAACCTTTAAAAAAGGAAAACTGCAGCACCAAGAAAATATCAGTTTGGGACAAGAATGTGATATAAAAGAACTTGAGCAAGAGGGAGTGTATAAATATTTGAGAATTGATGAAGGATCAGCAATAAAACATGAACAAATGCAAATAAAACTCAGTAAGGAGTACTTTAGAAAACTTAAATTAATCCTGAAAACAGTATTGATATCAGGAACAAGATCCAAGGTATAAATCAATTTGCTCTTCCTGTCCTAACTTATAGTTTTGGAGTGATTGACTATCCCCAAAAAGGGTTGGATAGATTGGATATTAAAAGAAGAAGGACGCTTCATGCTCACCAAATGATTTATAAAAATCAGTGTATACCAAGATTATATATTCCCCGTTCCGAAGGAGGGATGGGCCTCCTTGAAATTGATTACATGTATAGATCTGCAATCATGGGACTCCACACATATCTACTGACCTCATAAGATCCAAATGTAGTGAAAGTTTTGAAACATGAGGAGAATAAATATAAGATGACGTCTCTGGTTAATTTAGCAGAAGCATATCAACGTTAAGCAAGTAGATAAAAACCAGGCAGCAACTGAATGTGCTAAAAAACAAAAGAAAGAATATAAGGTTAAGGACCAGATGAGAAGGCAAGAAATGTGGAAACAACATAAATATAGTTGCAAGTATAGAAAACTTTTGGAAGAGCCCCATTTGATCAAGAACAAATGCAGGAATGGTTAAGGAGAGGTGAATTTACATCAAGAAATGAAAGGTTAATATTGGCAGCCCAAGATAGTGGGTTACATACATGCTCGTTTACTAAGTCCATTGAACATGTTGGAGAAACAGACAAATGTAGGTTTTGTAAAACCGATTTGGAAACAGTCACACACCTTGTTGCTGGTGGTGATGCACTAATGGCAGAGGGACTGTATACTGAAAGATATAATAATGTGGCGAGTGTTACATTGGAGATTGTGCAAACATTACGGTATCGAAGTGGTTGAAAAACAATGGAAACATGAGCCTCAAAATATCATAGAAAATGAAGTTTATATCACATGGGATCACCCATTAGCAACAGTTAAAAATATAGATGCTAGAAAAACGATATAGTGATCCAAGAAAAGAAGATAAAAGTAGCATTGATCACTGAAATCACCACACCCAGTGACTACAGTGTCTTGCGTACAGAGAGACACAAAGTCATAAAATACATGGATCTGCAGGCAGAAATGAGAACCATGCGGAAAACAGATACCCATACAGTTCCAATAGTAGTAGGAGCAACAGGTCTTACAAAAACGAATTTACAATCGTTTTTAGATATGTTACCAATCCATGTAACCCCATACGAATTGCAGAAGGAGTCATTACTGGGCACATTGCGGGTGCTGCGAAGAGCACTTTTGGCTGACATCAAAGAGTAAAACAATACTAATTTCATGAACTTTAATCGCACTTTGACTTAGGAATGGAGTCCATTCCTGTCATGGTATTAGAAACCCAAAAGACTTGGAGAAATTAAAAACAACAGAAGAACAGATAATTTTTTATGTGGCGGGAGCTAATCTTCCATACCCCCATATAATGGACTGTACCCCACAACTAATATAATCAATTTGATAAATCTTGAAACCACAATTTAAGTTGTCCCTTAAGAACACATTCTCCATTCATTCCATGTATCCTGACTGAATGAGCTTCTCTAGACCAGCTGAGATATTAATAAGCTACTTCCACTAGTAGATTATTTGATTCCCACAGCCTCTGTTTGCCTATTGTGCAACTCTGAGTAAGTCACTTACAAGACTGATCTATGGGGTAATTGGGAAACTGGTCAAGTTTTCTCAATGGTCTACTGGGACCTCATGCCATGTAAATATCTATGAACCAAAAGTGGACTAGGCAAGTCATCTTTTAAATGTGCAATAAGCCATTTAAGTTTACTAAGTAACCGTAATGTAAGAGTAGGACACACACGCAAACACACACACACACACACACACACACACACACACACACACACACACACACACACACACACATGCGCATGTGCACACACACACACACACACACACACACACACACACACACACACACACACACACACACACACACACACACACATGTGCACACACACACACACACACACACATGCATGTGCACACACACACACACACACACACACACACACACACACACACACACACACACACACACACACACAGACACACACACACAGAAAATTAAACTTTACAAATGTCTTGAGAGTAGATTCTTATTGCTACAAAATGAGGTAAACAAATTTTAAGATTTTTTTAGTTCCCTTCCACTCCTAGGTATTTCCTTAGCTATCCAGTATGTTCTCCAGAACTCAGGGAATATCTGTTGACCTAGTCTGATTCTGGCATATCAAGCTTTGCATTTCAGATGTTCCAGAGATCTCTACCTTAGTGGTTCATCCCCCCTTGGGTATCTCATGCTATATACCCTAGACTGCCATTGAGGCCACCTGATACATACTTAAAGAAGGATAGCTCTAGAAAGTGCTCGGCATTACTATTAACTATAGCCCTGGGCTATCAGGACAAGAAGAATGATATTTGATCCTGTCAGTCATTGAATATCCTCTTCTAGACAGTATGTTCTACATTCAGGAAGATTAACCCATCTAATATCTTGTTTCTGCTTTTATCCACTTTTGCCTCTCTTCCAGGATTCAGTAGAATTAGTCCCTTCTTCCCCTCTTTAGAGTTATGAAGAAAGGTCTATTTTAATATCCCATTTGCTCTCTAACTCAACTTTAATATCTCATATGAATCTATTTTAAAAATACAATAGTTACCCATCTCACTCCATTTATTATTTACAGCTTTCTTCTTTTATAGGACTGTCTTTAGAATACAGATTGCTTAGAGTAGTTGGTCTCCTACCCACTTTATCAGATTTTTCCTGTGCAACCAGAGTGGGATTGGCTTTTTTTAGGGGTTATCTGAGATCTAGTCAATATTGTTTCAATTAATCCATAGCTCTGGAAAAGATTTTAGACAATTATATTATTGGGGACAGGTCTGCCATGCTTTCTGATGAAGAAATAGCTAGAACGTTGAAAATCCCACATACATTAACCTCCTCTATTAATTGGACACTTTTTTCTTGAAAGTGTTTCCACAGAGTCTTTCTGACATCTGATTTAATCTACCTCTTCCCAGAGTTGAAACCAGGTTATGGAGATGTCAAACTCTAGATGTCAGTCTTATATGGGAACATACACTATGGACATGCAGTGTCCCCTGCACCTTTTTGAGTAGATTTTGGAATCAAATAGAACCATTTTTCTCCCTTCATGAAACAGAGAAAAGGGCATTAGTATTACATGGCTGTTTGCCAACCTGTCAGGGATCATACTCCCTGATTATCTTAATGTTAGCTGCCAAGAAGGCTAATTGTTGCACTAGAAAATTACTTTCCCTTTTTATTGCAGAATGCTGATTAATCTTTGAAAACAATGGTTTACTATCAAAATTTCGAACCGTACTCCGTCAACTGTACTATTGTCGAACACGGAAGTTCGAAAATGGTAATATCGATGTCAAAAAAACAATCTAGGAACAGGTTTTAACATGGGTCGAGGTAGGTGTTCAGTATTATTCCGGACTACAAACATTTCCCCTACCTCGACCCATGTTAAAACCCGTTCCTAGATTGTTTTTTTGACATCGATATTACCGTTTTCGAACTTCCGTGTTTGACGATAGTACAGTCGACGGAGTACGGTTCGAAATTTATATAGTAAACCGAAAACAATATATTCCTTTGAGCATCAGATTGCTAAGAACGGAGGTTCAGAGGATACATTTCTGTATAAATTGCCTATAGCTTCCACTGACCTGGGCTCTATGGATTTTGTCTTTTAGTGTTTCCCAAGCACATGGTCATTTTCATTGACTTTTATTATTCTGGGTTAGCTCTGTTATACTTAATCATAAACTTTATTTCAGGTGGTGTTGTTCTTTATTCTAATTTGTAATTCCATAATTAAACTATATTCTCATCTGTTGTCACAGTTCCCTTATTATTGAATATTTTCTGCTTTATGCTTGGTATTCATATTAGTGGAACTTTAAATTCTGACCTGATAAGTTTATACTCAATTAATACTGGTCTCATTGTTATTTCTTAGCCATAATTGTACAGCTTCCTTCATCATCATGAGATAGACTAATAGCAGTGTTCTAGTAAATTTGATATTTTCATTGATTGAATTACTTGGAAAGCATTGAATTTTATCGAAGCTGAACTATATGTTTCAAGGTTGTTTTCTTGTAGAAAATAATAAACATGTTTAAACAAACAAAAAAGAATGACTCAGTATTTTACCTGTTATATACAATCCTGATTTCCTCCATTTTTTGTTATAATAGTAATGTTTAGTACATATGAGATCAGACCACTGTTACTACAAAATAGTAAAATTACTCCTAACAGTGTCTACTATCATGCAGGAATCCTCTAACAAACTGTTAAGTTTTGTAAGCTCTTTCAGTTTATTCTGGCTTCATAGTGATTACAGTAGTCTGTAGTTTGGCTGTGCCATCAGCACAGTGGTCACCACAATGTGTATGCAAACAGCTTGCATATATGTTGAATAAAAGAAGAGTCAGAAATGAAACTCGAGGGGACTCTCTTATTGTTCTGAAAGCCTATTGGGAGCTCATACCGCATTTGAAACCATATGTCCTGGCTTTTAAGTAACTGTTGAACCATTTTATGATGCCACTTCTAGCCTGACTAGGAGTTAGCCAAAACTACTGGTGTCAAATTCTTCAGAAAGGTGAAGAAGTATGGCTCTATGACCCAACCTTTTGGGGTCTTCTGTCACTTATTAAGGTAATGTCTTAAGGACAGTAGTGATCTGTTTTGAGTAATCACAGGTTGTACTTTAAGTGGCCTCCACCAGTTTAATAGGTGTCAGGAGTTGATGGTTTCTCTAAAGTCACTAGGCAACATTTGCCCATATTATGGTATGTGAGTCCTTTGTTTTTGCCCAAGGAATGGAATATATGTAACTTGTACTGACTTTCTAAAGTATTGCATGGAAAGGACAATTGTACTGACTTTGCATTCTTCAGCAGGCTTGATATAGAAGAAGTTAGTGTTGACTCCAGGATCTATGAAAACAACAATGCAGGCCATTTTTCTTTGCAGTATAACTCTAGCCTTTCACAGCAATCTCTGTCAGTTTAAATTTAATTATATATGTGATCATATTAAAGGACCTCCCATTCTAAAAGCTATTAGCTGCTTTGAAAAACACAGCTTAATCAGGTGACCAGATTGCTCTAGCAGCAATCAGTAAATGTATGAAACTATGTATCCTAACAGTAATACAAGAGTTTTGCAAAAGTAACTGCATGAAATACTGCTTCCCTCCCTTACTAGTACAATGGTAGCTTTCACAAACATTTCCATTTAAAATATATAATGTAAAATGCAGTTTAAAGTTGATAGAATAAAAAAAGTATTTGAGACTGCTGTATTGTGTTCTGAAACTGGTGGCAGCAATCCATCATACCTATCAACTGTATAGAGCTTCGCAGAATGTCCAGATTTTTGCCTCATATTTTTTATCTGTTTCTCTCTCATAAAATTGTGTTTTTCTGCCACATCATTGGCAAATCATTGAGGGTTGAAGTCAGAAAATAAAGACAGACGTTTGAGTTTCAGACTTCATACCCCTCAGAAAATTCATGCTAATGCAAAAGGTGTTATTCTATCAACTTTCTAAGTTTGTAAGAGCAATATTTAAAAGTGTCCCTATGTTTAGGCATTTGTCCCCCATTATTTATGGCTTTGTCCAGATTTTTTGCTCTAAGAGATCGTTGTACAAAGTGTGAAGGTACTGTAGAGTAGAAATTGTCACAGCTAATGACTCAATCCATACATTAAGCTAACTTTAAAGCAGGCTATGATTTCTGAGTTATCTCATATACTTTAAAAGACTAAGGATGCCTTGTTACAGGCAACAGTTAAGTTATTGAAAATCAAGTTTTCCTGTGCAAGGTAAGACCAGATGAGCTGTTTGACTGAAGTTTTTTTTTTCACCAAGTAATCCTTCTGCTATAATAATTTCTTTATAGCATGCATCTATTCATAGGAAATAATTTTCATGAAAAATACTTCTAGAAGGTAATTTACAAATAATGATGTGTTTCATATTACCAGCTGCATGGGGATGTAGCATAAATTATATATGCTGGTGCGTAAGTCTTTAATGCATCCATGTGTACCATATTTATTTGTAATTATTTTATTAAGAGACTGTATAAAATAACGATAACCCAGTTTATAATATATTTGTTGTGCTTTAGTTTACACAAGAGCACCTTGGGGAACTCTTGTGTATAAACTCTCTTTGCCCTTAGATATATCACATATATAACTTGTTGATATTACAGAATTATGAACAGCCGCATCAGAATGAAGCTGAGTCTGATGATGAGGAAGATGAAGAAGAAGAGGAAGGAGAAGATGATGGAACAAGTGCTGACTCAGATGAAAGTGAAGATGAAGCTGAGAAATTAAAACAACAGAATAATGTAACCAGAAGAGAGCAATTAGAATGGGATGACTCCGCAGTTCGCTACTAGAATTTTTTTAGATATATAACTGCTTTGATAGCAGCCTGTGGTAGAATTCGTATGATGAAAGACTATGGGTTAAATGACATGACACAAGTTGCTTACAGCCTCATTTGGCACTGCAGCCATAGTGCCTGATCTAATACACTGTCACAATAATTTAAGGATCACCTTTTATCTTACTTTCTGTTCTCCTCCTCATGTATTTCTTTATTTGATGAATTAAACAGTCTTGTCAATAAATCCATGCCCTAATGGCACAGATTTATTTTTAACAGCAAAGGAAAGGCTAGAGTGTCCCCTAGAATATAAAAAACCCTTGAAATGCAAATATGGTGTTTGGGTTACCAGATGGAATCTACTGTTACAAATTCACTGCTGTGTTAGACCTTTATATTTATGATCATGGGAAAAGCTGTTGGAGAAGCATTTCAAAAGGTAACATCATGAATGAGATAACAAACATAAATATATTCAGCTATTGTTGTATTTAATTTATGATCTTTTGCAGACAATTCACATAACATAATACTTTTGATAAGTGAGATGTCTGAAAAGTCCTTAAATTAATTTCTAATTTCACAGTGTTTCTTGAAAGTGCAGAATGAATTCAACTGCGCACATACAATGTCTTTAAATACAAAAAGCTGCAACTAATTAAACTCCAACAGCTACTGCTTTTTTCTTGTTTTAGAGAAGCAACTTAAGAAGAAAAAAGAAAACAGCATACAGTTCTGGCATCCTGTTTGTTCCCTAAAGTGACATGCTGCCGGTTATGACTACATTTCTTTCAACTATGGTTTGTAGACGTAACCTTTATAGCTCTGAGTATGCAGGCCCGACTATTATCCTCAATCTGTAGTAAAACACTCTTCACTATAAGCATCATATACTTAAATTTGCCTTATGCTTGGAAGATGAATAAAGGTTATTGAGTCAATAACCTCCTGAATATGGATTAGTAGAGAAAAATAATTGAGTATTACATACAAACCTTTTATTATCAAAGAGCAGCTACTTTGGTTAAACTTGCATTCTATGCCTGCCTTTTAAGACATCTTACATTGTTACACTCTTTTCTATTATATATTTAATAATAGAAGCATCACAGATGTATTTGTCCCAAAATATGATTTAATAATATTGCTGAGTAAAACAGAGAGCAAGGTAACAGTGAAGAAGAAATATGAGAAATAATTTCTTTACCTTTCTTACAATAATAGTTTTAAATTAGTTATTTTGCCTTGAATTAAGTCAGAAAATAAATAAATACTAATATAGTTAAGGTAGCATCATGTGCCGATGACACCAATATAAGCCATGTGGAAAATGTTTTTTTCTCTGAAAGTGAATGTTATTTAAAAATATCTACATTTGAAAATGTTACCTTTTTAGTTCAAAGTGATAAAGTAAATTTCCACAGATACATAATTTTAAAAAATTATCTCAGTTTCCAAAGCATTGTTTCTTTTTTGTTTTTCTTGCGACAAATAATTAGCCATCCAGGTGTGCACAGCTTTATCAACATGCACTGTGATACTCAAATGTTATTACTGTATATTTATAAACATAACTGTCTCTTGGTCCTGAATGTATTAATTGTATGGTTCATCCAAAAATAGTACCAATTATCCTCCCTCTCAAATGGAAGCAGATGTAGACAGACATGCACACATGGACACACACACACACACACACACACACACACACACACACACACACACACACACACACACACACACACAGAAAAACAAGTGCATACCACAGTCACCAACGTAATTTATTTTCCCTATTCTGGTAGAATATTTTTTGACAGTTAAGGCAGCATACTTTGTAGTATTCCAGAGACAAAAGTAAATGAGTCTTGGGTGTATTCATAGTGAAATTCCAGGATACTAGCAAGCTAAATAGCATTTCTCATTTGGCAGTGTTAAATGCAGTGATCCTGCCAAAACAGAAAATCTAAGCATGTTTTCAATTACTCCAGATGTCATTTCGGCTAATGACTACAAAAAATTAAAAGTGAATTTTATATATTGCAAGGCAACCAAACATTGACTTTTCCTTATAAAATGTATCTGGAGCACCTGTCCCACTGAAGTGCTGTAGTTATTTGGATTTCTCAAAAATCCATGTACATACTGTGGAGTATAGCTTATGAATTTCATAGAATTAATGTTACTATACTGTAATGCAGAAAAACAGAATTTTGTTTTGTGGAAGATGAACTAACAATATTGATAGATTAAACTTCAATGTGATTGAGTTTTGCAATCTAGATTTATAATTTCTGAATTATGTTTCCAACAAAACGCTCTGTGATTAGCAACATTTGTAGTACTTGTAAAACTGTAATGGAAATATAAATGCAAAATAGCAAACAACTGCAAAGCACTCCTATCAGGAAAAATAAATTGGTTGGGGGAGGGAAGGCAGTACAGTTTGATGATATCTGAATCCGAGAAAGACTAAAGAACTGTTCAACACTTGTCTGTTAGACGAAACATCCAGTTCCTCTCATCTGACATTTCCCACTGGTGATAGACATGTCTGCATTCTTGATCACTTTACTGTTCACTGTTTTCATAAATGGTGTGAGGATACTCTGCTGTGTCTAGGCTGATACAGTATGCAGACAACTCAACCTTGCTTTAGCCTGGTTTTTCTGTAGCAAAAGTCTGATTTGTTTTTCAGCAGTTTCCAGTATTTGCAAATGTGGCTAGAGAAATTAGGATTTCCTCATAATGTTTAAATTGGTCTGCTTGAAAATATTGAAATCCCAGAAGATTGAAATTGACATCATCAAGACAAAATCAGTAAAGATTAATTTTAGTAAAGGACCCGATTTGTGAATGTATTCTCAGGGGAAGTAACCTGTTGGTTAACAAGGTGAATTTTGCCCTTTTCCCAACTTTAGTGAAATCTCAGAGTTGGTATATTTAGTTGGGGGAGTGTAGGGGGCATAGCCTCCCACCTGGGTGGGTTGGGGATGGTGCAGTTTAATTTTTGTGGCATTTGGTGTTAATGGTTACTTACCCTGAGAAGATATTCATCAATCCATTCTTTAGCTGAAGTGGGTTTTCGCTGATTTCATCTTGACGATGTCGTCTTCGATCTTCTGGGCTTTTGACATTATGAAGTAGACCCGTTTAAATATGTATGCTGTTTCATTCTAATTACCATCTTTTAAGTGTAGTTCTGCATTCCATTTAATGTACACTGACAGTTCTCCTACTGAACTCGGTCTTAACAAAAATGTCGATCATATGTTTACAGTTTCATAGCCGAAGTTGTAACCTTAACAAACTTGTATGCCTAACAACTGACAGTCAATTTGCATTTAGAATCCATATGGCTGTAATCAGTGAGAGGGACAACAAACCTAATATTTCATATTGATTATTTTATCTATGACTCCTGTCACTGACAAAGATTAAGCATAAACTTTTTGACTGCACAGGCCTTTTCAATGTTGCACGCAAGTTTATGTGTTTGTATGGATATATCAGTCATAAGTTGGAGCAAGTCTCCAATAGAACTATTGTCTATTTACCATTCTCTCAAGTTATCCATGCAGTAAACTGACTTGAATTAATTAATAATGTAGAAGAGATGCAACATGGGATGGTGCAAAAAGGATTACGATACCCTAGATGTCTAACTTCTAGCAAGGTGGTTCAGTGGTACAGACCTCTCCTGTAGCTCTGCAAAAGTATTTCTGGTAAAAGTGCAGATCATTATTAATAGATCTATAGACCCAATGCCAACAGATCTGTAGATGCACACTTCTCTGCAATTATTGCTAATGCCCCCATGCAAGCTTCACCTAAAATCATCATTCAAATGTGCAGTGAAGATTTACCTCAGTGACTATGGCCTTGTTAATTCCCAGAGTCCCTCGCCATCATAATTTATGAAGCATTCATTACTGTTTGTACTCATTGATTTTTACCTTTTCTACCTAGATTACAGAGACACCACCATTTCTCAGTGATCAACACTTTCCCTACTAACTTATCGCCTTTACTTGCTTTTTTTACTATCATTTCCCCACTATCTATTCTCTCATTTCCACTCTTAGTCTGTTCCTTATGAAACATATCCCTTCCTGTCACTCACTGTTTCCTCTTCCTTTCTGCTAACTCTCCACTGTCCTTTTTCTTCCTTTTTTTTTCCTGCAAGCCAGCATCATTCTGACCCTTTACTGTTTAGTAAACTGTTGATTAGTACACAGTATATATTATCAACAATCAACGTGTTGCTCTATTGATGCACAGTCTTTCAGCTCTGGCCTATCAGATACACAGGTCAATGAAACAAAATTTAAGCAAAAAGAAACTGAATGCAAAGAAAACACACACACAGCATCCCTTTGCAATCAGCAGAAGTAAATGAAATAAGAAGTCAAAAACATATGATGTATGTGAACAGCACTGCTCTCCCCAGAAAAAAAAACTAACTTTTATGTACTAACTCCAAGACCACAGTACCATCACAAAAAGTGAAACCCCATTAAGAAAGCAATGCTTGCTGTTGCACAAATTACTCAACTAGGAGCAGAAATAGCTGTTGAACACTTGTGCGATCCACCATATTTCTGGAAACCATAGTATATATTTACACACACAAATATGTATATATAGGATTATATCTGCAATATGTGAACAGCTTTTAGCTGACATTCAAATGTTTGACCAGAAATCATGTAACCACAATCCACTGAAACTCCAGAGCAGGCTTTAACATGGGTCCTGTTGAGAGGCAAGATAGTGCATCGTTGCTCCATCACAGTGACTGAGTTGAATTTTCATAAGTTTTGGTCAACATTCCGTATATCAACCAAAAAGCATTCGACCAAACATAGCTCTGACAAATACTATAGACTTGTTACATTCTCATTAAAAATGTCCCAGTTCCCAAACAGACCATGAATGATGTTTGATCTGTAGCCTTTGTATCCCTTGTGACACAAAGATCCCATGTTTTTTTCTATGCCACACCAGTTGGGATTAGCCTTTGGTGCATTATTTGGCATGATTCTAGGTAGATGATGAGAACAAAGGCTTCTAAGCCAATTATATGTATACAGACCGTAACCTCAGTGCATGTGCTTCATCTCGGCTGGTAAAAGGAAATATGCCACCCCCATCTGGACTTTAACACACTTGCCTAAAGAAGATGCACTCTGTTCACCCACTTACTTCACTTAAGATCTAGGCATTTATCATTCAGTATGTTCCCCACCCTATAAAAAATGCTGTAACCAAAAATCCTAGATAGAGCTACGTTAATGGGAGCAGGATGAATACATTGCCCATTTGCTATTGGAGCAACCTTATGTTTAGCTTTTAATTGTACTAACACAATGTGAAAAGTTGTCAGATTCTTTTATCAGGATAGTACCTTTTTATAAAATTTGTTTCATGCTGAGGGCAGCAAAGGATATTTTGCATAATGTGGAAGCAAACAGGTAGCATGAGGCATTTTTGTCTTTTGTGTAACTTATGTAACATTGCATTACTTTTGCCTTTAGGGATCTTCAGCTGAACAGACATCAGACATGAATTAAGTTGGAAATTTGTTTATGTCATAGTTTGATAATTGATCTAATAGGTTATAGGCTAAAACATGAAAGTATATTTTAACCATAATTGTTGTGAGATCAGCAGTCTAAAATATCTTTATTATGGCCATAAAATGAGTACAAGTATACTTTTTGAATTATACGCCTATTAGAGTAATGTGAATGAATTTTAATAGAGTAATGGGTATAGTCTTGCAGTGACATCTGATTTGACCTTAGTTGATAAAATATGTTTTCCAATATACTCTTATATGCTTGTGAGTACTGGAATAAAATTTGAATTATATTGTACATATAATTTTGGATGCTATTTTGAAAGAACAGAATAGTTTTATCATCTAGAATGTAGTAAAGTAAGAACAATGGTATAAGAAGCAGGTGAAAAAGTTTGGTATTTTATGAGTAATAGGCAAAGAAAAAATCTCAGTTAATATAGTTTTATTTTGGTTACAACAGATCTGAGATTATTTTATGAACAGCAATAGCAGTGTTTGTAGCAGACACTGTGTAGTAGATAGTGTCAAGGCCCAGTTCTTCTTACATCTTGCAGGTGAATGTATCTGACCAAGTGAAACTATTGATCATTTTCTTTTCACTAGGTTGAGGGGGCTTTGGCCACATACATTCTCCCTGTTGCTGTAGTTGGAGACTGACAACAACCCCCCTGTCCATTTCATCTCATAATCTATGATTGAATGTTCCATGTGGTTGTCTGTTCATCATGAAAGTTATCTTTGTAGAACTGATTGCTTTGTAAGTAACTTATTACTGTTAAGATTACTATGATAAAACAACAGCTGTGGGACATAGAAGGATACAAAAAATCACGACAGTGGGTAAGATGACCTGAGATGAACTAATAACTAGACTGCCAGAAGAGCCAGTGAGAGTGGATGGAAGAGGCCAGCCAGTGCTGGGTCACTTTTCCTGGGAGAATGGAAGGAGGTCTGGCACCATGAAATACTGAAACCTTCTGGAGAGAAGTATCTGCTATGCAGCACAATGTGCCAGGGATAATTCATTGCACATGTGTTTAAATGCACACACACACATCATGGAAGGCATTTCAGGCTCTCAGATAATTAAATGTGTATGTTAGCCATATGGGTAGGGGTTTGGGCCAACTAATACAAAGCATCCATCTCACATGACTGCCTGGATAGCAGTGCTTCTGCCACTTAACTAACATCCAAGCAGCTGGTGGCAGGAATATGCCAAGCAAGGGAAGCTTACCCTGAAGAATGACAGTCTCCATTCAGTGATAAGGTGGTGTGCATATACCAGGTGCACACAGTGAGGTAGTGCTAACAGTGCAGCTGGAAGGGACTTGATGGTCAACAAATCAAGAGACGAAAACAACATAAAAATTAGGATGAAATAGTACAATCTGTATTTTATGGACACTACAGGGTAAAAGGAAAAGAAGAGGATGCTAATGTCAACAGAGCTAGTGGCATGTAAAGCAGAAGCAGCAATGAGTAGAAGGAACTGAAGGAGTAAGTGATGTTTTCCTGAAAGGTTTGTTTTCTGATTTATCACAGAAAGCTGGTTAATGTCAACTTATGATATAATAAGAGACAGATTCTCCTTGAAGAATTACTATAACATCTAGGAACTGCCAAACAAAGTGACATTTTTAACCATGCTTGCAGTACTATCAGAGGTTTTTAAATAACTAGTACTTACTTAGAAATACTAAATACTGCAGGTACTTTTAACAGTCTATTAGATGTTTGTGGATTCTAGCTATGATTTGTGCTTACCAAATATTTTGGCTACGTAGTGGCATCTCTGTAATTATAGGTTGTACAAGTTCAATTGTAAAAGTCCTACAGCAATGGAGTTTAGATTTTGAAAAGATACAGTGCATACAAAACATGAAGCAAGAAGCTTACAATTCATAGGGGGATGTAATATGTGAGGCTGACAGGTTATATTGGTTGATGTTTTAAAAGAAGTTCACCATTGGTGGTAGAATGATTTGACCTTCCACATGCACTGTACCAGGGAGTGCATAATGTAATGCATTGGCTAGGGCAATGTGGCCAGTGCTGGATATGAGAAATGAGTGAAAAAAAAATTAAATATATGCCAAATACAGTACATGTGAAGTTGTGAATGGATCTGAAACAGGCTGCATTACCTGAACATGGGGAAAAGTTATATATCAATACCTGCTTATCTGTATTTAAATTACCAAAAAGAGAAAATTAGCTTAGGTTATTTAATGTGTGGTGGGAAAAAAGAAAGCTTTCTATGTTGTTTCATTCTCAGAGAATTAATATTTGTTTTCAGTTATAAAGGCACAATGTTGTGTGAATGTATCAGTGCTGGTTATCTCAGCAATGTTAAGGCTGTTCAGAGAAAATAACAGCAGTTCCAGAGTTCAAACAATTCCACTCTTCCTTTATCTTGTTTTACTCTACCATCTCTTGAGCAGGCTACAGTTTCTGAGGTGCAGTAAAGAAGAACACATACTGAATGAGATGTGGGTGTCAGTTATGTAAACAGAACCCGTGTTACTTTAGTACAATTTGGCTACGAGCTTAGAAAAAGCTATGCGAGAAAGAAGAAAGCCAAATTTTTCACCCAGTCTAAAGTGTCACTTAAAATTCTTCAACAGCAAAGCAAAAACAAAGAATAAGTGTTGGCTTTGCAGCTACAACTTTATGTCTGACAAAGCCCTACTAGACAATAGCTTGCATTTTAAATAAAGGATAATTTCAGTTATTCTGCCTTTGTTACTTCTGTTCTTTGTCATGAAGCTAGATCTACATGGATGCATGAACCTAAGAGTTTTCTCTACACACAGTTCAACTCACTTAGTAAAAGCTGGTACAAGCCCAGGAAATGATATTTGCTAAAGAAATTCTATAACAGATGAAATAACTATTGCAATGAGGTTTTGTAATATAAATAAAGGGTTCTGACAACAGGCAGTATTTTGCTGAAGGCAATGATTGAGACAGAGAGTGCAAACACTGAGATGGATTAGGTAACGAATGAGGAATGAAAGGAAACTGGTAATGACCAGAAGGACAAAAGAAAACAGAGAAAGTCTCATGCAGTGAGTAATAAATGTAGGATATTTAGTACTGGAAGTTGCATCAGAAGGAAGGGGAAAATAAGAGACTGGATCCACTGAGTGAATATATCCACTTATAGTTCAAATGAATGTATCTGTTTTAGTTATACATGTTTAAAAGTGTTGATGCTATTGTGCTTTAAGGAACTGGGAATATTTTTGGAAGTTGCACATAGACTCATAAATCTAGATTTCTGGCAGTTGAGACATATGCTGTTTTGTAGAATAAGTCTGCATGTGCACTTCTGATAGGTACTGAGCCAGACCTCAGTGCTGTGCATTTGTTGTGTGCCAGTCAGGGTAAGGAGCCAAGCCTCAGTGCTGTGCATTTGTTATGTGCTGGTCAGGATACAGAGCCAAACCACAGTGATGTGCATTTGTTATGTGCTAGTCAGGATACAGAGCCAAACATCAGTGCTGTGCATTTGTTGTGTGCCGGTCAGGGCAAGGAGCCAAGCCTCAGTGCTGTGCATTTGTTATGTGCTGGTCAGGATACAGAGCCAAACCTCAGTGCTGTGCATTTGTTGTGTGCCAGTCAGGGCAAGGAGCCAAACCGCAGTGCTGTGCATTTGTTGTGTGCCAGTCAGGGTAAGGAGCCAAGGCTCAGTGCTGTGAATTTGTTGTGTGCTGGGCAGGGTACAGAACCAAACCTCAGTGCTGAGCATTTGTTGTGTGCCAGTCAGGGTACAGAACCAAACCTCAGTGCTGTGCATTTGTTGTGTGCCGGTCATGGTACAGAACCAAACCTCAGTGCTGTGCATTTGGGTACAGAACCAAACTTCATTGCTGTGTATTTGTTGTGTGCCAGTCAGGGTAAGGAGCCAAACCTCAGTGCCATGCATTTGTTGTGTACTGGTTAGGCATAAGCAGCAATTAGAAAAGTATCCCTCTATTAGTTTATTCAGTCTGTTTGGGGAATAGTGCTGTTATTGGAGTAGATGTTACTGGGTAGCTGTCATGTTGTTCTTACTTTTCAGTAAATTGAGGACTTTCAGTGCCTGCAGCCATTGCAGTTGAGAAAGGCACATTGGAAACCTGCAGTTTCAGCTACTAATAGTTCCTGATTCCACACCTGAGGGATTCTCCCCACAAGTCACATGTATGATAACTTACTGGCTACTAGGTTCTCTAATTCTGGGGTCTTAGTGACTAGTAGTCTGCTTGGATTTCCTTTTATATTATCGTATTACAGCCAGTTAACCCAAATTCTAAAGTGTTTGTTTTGAAAATATTTATAAGAAATAGTTTCTTCAGCTGTAGTCTTCAGGGAATCCATGAATGTATTTTGGACATTTTGATATGCATTCCAATTTCTTACCAAACAATTGCAATAGATTTCTCACTGGGGTCATTTGGCCCACCAACAGCATGATGACTTTCTTCCATGTCATTAATAAGATTTTTTGTAAGTACTCTGCTCAGGAGTTAGCCTTTTTCTATACATTTGTAGAAGAGAGGCTGTCCACCTCAGTGTTGTGTTTTTTTTTTTTTTTTACATATTTTAGTAATATACTGGCGTCAGAGCTCACTGCTTAATTACAGAATACATGGTGTTTTCCCTGCCTAAATCTAAACAAGATAAAAACTTGTTCATATTGAGTTTGGGACACTATTATTTCTAAGTTGATTTTGTAGGATATGGTACTACGCAAGGAAGTGAAGCATTTATAAGTAGACCACTGAACAGGAAGTACCCATGAGTCTGGTATGCCAGTGAAATTAGATAGGCTAAGACATTAGCCCATCAGTAAACAGCTTGCACAAGTGTTTCATGTTAGTGTACTTTGAGGAACATCATTTTATATTAAATTTTAAAATGTTTGTCTCTGTGGAGATGATTACAATACTTTGAAGTCCAGAATAACCATAAATATTTCAAGTTTTGATGCCAGTGCATTCACTGAGCAAAGGGTAATCATGACACCTACATAAGCTTCCTTTATTTCTTTGTAATGTAGATTTGTTAAACATCACTAATTTGCTGCATTTTTTCAATGAGATGAGGCAAACTAGTCTGAAAATTTTTTCAGCAGAAACAGATACATATTTAGCAGTGTTTAAGACTCAGACCCATTTTCTCAAACTGTGCAGTTGATTTCATCTTGCCAGTTATATGTACTACAGAAATATATTTGTTTATTAATATTTTTTTCTACTGGATGATATGATGCAGGTTAACACTGTGGAGAAACGAATCATAGTACAGCATGATACAACATACTATGAGACAGATGTATAATTAAACATTTTTATTGACAACGAAGCAATACTATATGTCATTGTATGGCATGCAAGTGAACGTCATCACTGAAAAAAATATAATTTTATGTTATGTTGCCACTAACCAGTTTTAAGCACATTCTATAGTTCTGAGAGAAGCAGAGTTATTATGGCAAGGCCATGACTACAATTGACCTTTAATTGTTAAATCTGTTTCTTAGTTTGCAGTTAGAAGATAAGGATACAATGTACATGAACTGGGAATCACTGTGCATTATTAACATACTTTACTGAAAATATTTTCATTAAACATTGGTGTGTCTGTTTACAAGGGTACCCCTTTTGTCTTTTAGAGTTTTTTTTGCTGCAAAAGTCAAAATGATACGTTTTTGTTACATAAATGTGGAACATAAAATAAGCAGATTTATTTAGAGTAATACATTAGTTAATGGAGGTTTTGCAAAAATATAAAAAAATACAATTCATAATGATATGTCTGTAATACAGATTATACTGGAGCAAACTTGGATGGGTCTGAAGCTAAGGAAGCAGACAACTACATGACTGTAATCTTTTTCCATAGACAAATGTTCAGAAGTCCTAAGTGTTTTCCTCGGGTAAGGTGAGCAAATCTTATTTGCCCCAGCTTGAAAAGGTATCACCAGTGATGGGTTTTGAAAATCTACAGCATAAAGGGAGGACTAATATTAACAATGTATGAGTTCTCCCAGCCCACACTCCCTTGAGAGTCCAGTCAATGTCACAGGAGATGCTCATGTCGTGTCCATTAGTCTTGGCTGAAGTAGGATTAGAGGTTGTTATATACGGAAAGCAGGAGAACATATTATACTCCTGTTTATGACACCTAGTTCTAGTGGTAGTAACATTGTTCAGGGCTCTCTTGACCCAACTCCAAGTGCAGAATTTGCAGCTGATAGTTTAACACCAGTGATTACAGATTCAGCTCCATTTTAGTTTTGTTCTCCAGTATTCCTTTAGGCTTGTGTATCCGCACTCACAACCTTGAGAGTATATACTATTTAATAATTAGTACTTTTTTATGCTTTTCTGGAGGGATTTGTACCCTCTTTGGAACTGCCATGGTCTAACGCTGATGGCGTTTGCCACAAATGTATTTGATACTAATATGCAAATGCTTCCCTTGTTTTTCCTTTCTTTGAACTTACCCATGTTTAAGTTTGTAAGTATGTTTCTGCTAAATTTGATTGGTGTTTCCCTTCAGACAGTTTTAGTGTCAGCCAACATTTTGCTTCTCAGTCTTCTACAGTAGTTTATAGTATAGTATAGTACGCTCACACAATCTTTTCTATATTGGTAAAAGTATGACAATGGCTAAATTGATAATTCACCTATCACTACCACATGATGAAAGTGGTAAGGAAAAAAAACACTTCTGAACTGATCCTCTTTAAAGATCTGTTCTTCTCTAGCCTGCACATTCAATTTTTCATTCACATCGTACACCTTACCCAGTTTTATTGGGTGAAGAAACTACTCCATACCTCTTAAAGTACAGGTAGGTCTAACTAGAAAGTATTATTCCTTTTCAGTCTTTGATGAAGGCAGAATATAAATAGCTGCAACTTTTTCTAAGACATTGGCAACCCACTCTAACAAGTACTACTTATATGAAACATAAGAGATGCTCTGTAGGGCAAAATGATAGGATTAGAATACAGAAAGTTACATAAGGGAACCTTAGCCCAGATCTATAGCCACTGATCTATAACGACACATCCTAAGAAGTTTCTAATTCTTTACCAATCTTTTTTTTTCCAGCTCAAGGCTTTATATAACAATCACATTATTGAACCAAATAATATGTAGTTGCAGGTCTGAGGCATGTGTAAGTAGAAATGTATGTCATCTTATTATGTATGGGAATGACTGGATGTTATGATTATGTTTGCATCAGAAAGTTAGTAAATGTAAATTGGAATTCCTCAGCTAGAATGCAATAAAATGAAAGTATATTACAGGACTAATTAGCATGGTACCATGACTCTCATGTGCTTTACATCCAAATGCATTTATGTATGTATTTATTTCTTAATTGGGTTGGGATCGTGATCCTTTTAGATATTTTTTCTGTTAAAAATAAGGACTATGATAAAATATAACAACCAAGAATAAATGATACATGACATTAATATAAAATATATATAAATAGCAAAACTGCTATAAAACATGACTTTCAACAAATGATAAAGTGGAAAGGTTGCATTATACAGGTGACATATTGAAACATTTTTCCAAAATAAATGTTACTTGTTTTGGCAAGCTCCTAGGGCAAGAAATATGTATGTAAGACCTGAGAGTTATTAAAATAATGCTAGGAATAACACAGAAAAATTGCTAGAGTTTTTGTACAGTAGGCTGGGATACCAGGAATCAGAAGGTGTATAATGGTACATGCAAAGTGTGCGGTTATTATGACAAAACAAAGGTGTCAGCATATTTCATAATTAGCAGACTCATAGGTGCTTTAGCTCAGAGATGAAACATTCACAATGGTCTACTTTTTTAAGGGGAATGTAGTCTGATATGCAAATTCATGATATTTAACTTAACTGTAAAAATATTTTCTAAAGTCTGCAGAAATGTGCTTGGACCTAAGATGGCTGTGACATAATCTGAAAAATTATGTTGAAGTTGGGTGCCAGGATATAGAAATCTGCAAAATGTAGCTGTGTTATGCGTAAAGTTTAAGGAGTAAAGATTTAATATAGTAGACTGCAAAAAAAGTGAGTCAGGACAGGGACTTGATTTATCTAGAGAGGTAGCTATTCGAAATGTCAAGACTAAAAATGTGAGTACCAGAATGTGGACACTGAATGCCTGAAAAGCTGGACTTAGCATATACTACTATTCGTGAGTTTGCCATTTCTCATAATATTCTCTTTTTTCTGAGGTATGACAGTTTTAAAGTCAGTAAGTTCAGTGCTCACATCAGAGGATGTAGGGGGTGCTGCAAAAAATAAGTTTAAAGGAGAAGAGTAATATTCAATATTCACTTTTCTCTTGTATTTTCAATATTTTGGAACTGTGTATCTTGAGTCTTGACATTTCATTAGGAAGCCATCTAGAAAAGTTAAAAGTGAAAAAAGAAATAATGAATTCAAACTTTTCTTCTTTCAGGAAACAATCAACTTTGCAGACAGAGAAGTTGGAAAGCTCTTAATAGAGTTAGCATAAAGATAATGTAAGATATGTGCTGTGGTGTTTGCGTTAAGTACTGTATTGTAAAGATAGTTAGGTAGGGGCTCTAATTTAATTGCAGTCAACTTGAGTGTGTGCTCATAAGAAATGGACATCTTCATGATGGAATAGTCTAAATAATGAAAAACATCAGTGAAGCTGAGTTTGCAGCCCTGTGCAGTTGTTGAATATAGTTGTGAATCTGACCATCAGAACTAATTAATAGAACACTCCTATCACTATTATTACTTAGGCTATAGTGACTATAGTGAAGAGTTTAACTGAACTGTTAAAAGATCAACTCTGATTTAGGAACATTCAGCTCAACCAGTATTCTCATGAATGCCAGAATGTTTGCCTAACATCATACTGGTGAATTGTATGTATGGATTGATTAAGCAGAGCCACAGAAAGTTTGTATTTATGGATGAATTGAGCAGATTGGGTGGACATTCATTTTCTCCATATTTCTTCTTTTGAGAGAATGACAAAAACTATCAAGCATGTTTCATTTTAAAAACATTAAACAAATGTGTATGAGTACTTTAAAGCACAGAGGCTGTTTTATGTGGAGTGCAGTGCCTTACACTGCTTTGCTCAGCAACCATCTTTGGGTGGGGTGTTATTATTACTGAAATGTGGAGGGCATTTTTGTAGAACCCAATAATTCATTAAACTTACAATGAAAACTGCTGGATTTAGTTTTGGTGAAAATTTCTGTTTTATATTGATCAACACTGGACAAACAGCACAGACTTGTGCTCAAGGTGAGATGTTCATTCTCCTAAAACCAGTGAGGTTGGGCAGCCCTAATCACCTTCAGTGTTATTGTGTGTGTGTGTGTGTGTGTGTGTGTGTGTGTGTGTGTGTGTGTGTGTGTGTGTGTGTGTGTGTGAGAAAGTGAAAACATTCTATAGCTGGCACAATACATGTTAGACAAGAGATGAGCTAGAGACAGAAACAGTGTTTTTTGTTACTATTCCATAAAGTTGTGTACCTGAATACCACTCAGGAAAGAAAGAGCGAAGATGCTCAATATGTAGAAGAGTCTGAGTGTGTACTTGTTTTGGATTAATTGACCAAAAACAGAAATGAGAAGATATAGAATTCTATAAATTGAGTGTAGGAGAGGAAGCAAAATGTATAGCTCACTTAAGAAATATGGGGGGGGGGGGCTAATAAAGTATCTGATACACCAGGAATGTTCTGGCAAGGATTTGGTGTGGTTACACTTTCAAGAGTTTGCAATGGCATTTACACTGCCACTGCTTGGTTAGAGCCCTACTTGGTTGCTGTTTTGTTTGTTAGTTACTATACCAAGTTTAAGCTTCAGAAGGTGCACATTTAAGTGAGAAGCCCTGCCATGAGTGGTAATTAAATGGGCACACTATAAATGGGTATAAAATAGAAATAAAAGATGTATGTATAGAAGAAGAAGGAGACCAAAGAGGTAACCAGCAAGTATATTTAAGCACTGAATAAACATCATATTACTGTTTAGGATTCAAGAAGGTTGAAAGACAGCACAATCTGCTCACCAGGTGATTTCTACAGCTGTCTATCAGCCCAGTGAAGCAGGAAATTGCATGTAAGCCTTGATCCATGTGGATAAGACTTTTCTCTGAGGCAAACTGATATTTAATAATTATTGAATTGCTGTGGTGACTGAGCAATTAGCTTTACTTATGAGGTGAATTTCTCAGCACCCATTTCATCAATGTATAACAATTTGTATATGATCAAAGAGCTAATCATAATCTATAATTAACATCTAAAATGTGCACATTTATTTTCCCAATTTGTGCATTTTACTTCATAATTTTATCTATGTATTAATGTATTTATTTGAACTTGAATTTGCGTACTTTCATAGAACAGTAATCCAAATAGACCTATTTTCTTACTCAGTTGCATTCCAAATGTTACAGGTTTGCTAGGCTAATGACCACAATGTCCTTTTTAAGCCTAGCCATGCATCTCAAATATCTGACAAGTTCTGGTACCCTTCATAAGTGTAAACAGGTGCTTAAGTGGTGAAATATCTACAAGCAGTGGCCTAGGAAATTAACCATTTATAGGCTGCCTGTGTACATTAGAGACATAGTTGCCAAACCAGGGATGAATTTCCTGTTCCCCATACTTATAGACAAAATAATATGATACAAAGTGCTGTGAGAAAATGAAATAAAAAGTATAGATGATCAGAAGAAATATTTACGTGACAGGACAAATGTTTATAATAATATTAGAAGTAATTGCATTCTAATAAAAGACATTAATATCCTTGAAATTAGGAAAGCGATTAAAGCTCCTAGGGGTCATGTTATATAACAGTCTGGAAAGAAAGAGGGAGAAAGGAAACAGAGACATATAGACATGGAATAAAAATATCACTAGTGTTAGTGGGATCAGAGTTTGTGTGAACTTGTGAGGATATAGCATTCACATCATTCTATTATGGGTTACTTTTATCATGCTAGGAATTTGCTACACAACCAATGCCTAATATACTGCAACAAAGTATCTAACAAAACAGTTCAAAACTCTACAGAATTACTCAGCTACTGAATATAGTCCTTTTTGCACTTTGCAGGATCCTACAATTACAATTATACTTCATTAGTGTTCCAGAAAATGCATGCTGTTTGGATCAAATACACTGTTGTAAATCAAGGATTACCTCCAAGAAGAAGTCTGACTAGCAGCTCCATACATAAAAATGAAAAACACCTAAGCATAGCTCATAAAAAAAAAAAAAAAACATAAACTCAGGTCTTTTTTGCCTCAAAGAGAACCACACCTATTTTCAAATACAAGTAGGAAAACAATAATGTTAAGAACAGCTGACACAATCAATCCCAATATCTAATCTGCCTTCCTTGCAGTCAGTGTGTGCAATTTGTGATAGATTACTCCATATTATAAGTCACCGAGGAACCAATGCACAGATAACTGTTTTAAGTTGACCTCCTTGGTCACTGTTTTCCATAGAAAATAATGACCAGTGCTGTTTCTAAGTATGTGCATCTGGGAAATGTCTCCCTTCATTTTATGCAACCATGGAATTAGTATATATAAGTTCAGGGAGTGTGGAGAGTGCATTTACTTTTTATTCTAATTATTTTTTTTTTGTATTTATTTTTTTGGCTTGACTTATATAGTAGTTGCTCTTGGTGAGTTAGTTCTTCAATAACTTGTAACTCATTGACTAACAGTGTAAGTAATCAAGCAAACAGCATGAAAAGTACCAATACTAAAGTAGTATACAAAATGCTACATTAAAAAATAATAAAATCCATTTTAGACTCTCCCAGAGTTTTCAGGTCACAAGCACCTTCAGGTAAACATTAGGATAGATGTATGTTCCTTCCTGCATCTCTAAGTTATAGAAAGTACACTTGCTAATGTACTGTTGGAAGCATTGGTACATACATATCCTGCATGTGTACAGTATATTAAAAAGTCATCTCCCAACATCAGATGACTGCAAAAACAGGCAAATGGTTAAAGAAATCTGTGGATACAATGTAATTATTTAGCAATTTTTTTTTTTAAATAATGACACTGCATAATAGCAATATCACACTCCTGCATGTGGGTAATTTGATTAATCCTTGCTTAAGTTATTTGCTTGATGACTGAAAGTTTCGCCCTTCTGATTAAATCTTGCTGGCTATGGGTAAATCCAGCATTACCTACACCTATTGCTTTATTAATGCTTAAGTCAATAAAAGGATTTTAAATTGGTTCAGCACTTAAATGCATTATCACATGATTCCATGTATATCTACTGTTTCTTTCACTGATTTCCTCATTTCCTTATTTTTGAAAATGTTCTGGTATGTTGTCAGCCCCAAGATCAGCATTACAAACTCCCTACACTGAGACTCTTGCAAACAAACATTAACAAAAAAAAATCATCCTGTTCACCAGTAAGGAAATTATTTTGTTACACTAATCCTTCAAAAAAGATACCAGGACTTAAGATATTTGCCTTAGGTGTCACTGCATTCTTATTAGCAGACTTCATTTGTCCAGGGAGGTGGTGCCTCATTTCAGAGACATAGTTAAAGGAAAACACCAACTTCTCCTACAGTGTAACTCAATTCTTAGGTTGCCTTTCTCCCTACAATATGATTCCAGTGCTGTGTAGATACCTGAAACCTGATTGTACTTTATAAAACTTTTATTTCCACACTTTGGTATTAAAAGGAAGGGAAAGACTGCCTACTGTGTTTTTTTTTCAGCTTGACTTCTCACATAAGTTGGAGAGGAATTTGTGTACACCTGCATGACATACCACAGACAGAGAAATTTATAGTCGGGAGCTCAGGCTGCTGTAAACAAGACAGAGAGGTGTGAAACCGTTTTCCATTGTCTTTATTGGAGAGAGTAAGAAAACTTACATTGATTCACAGCTGATTCCAATGTAGCCATCCCTTTCATATAAAAATAGAGTAAATAAAGACAATTGTCACCTCTTTTGACAAATTTGCATAAGCTGCATCACAGTATTGCAATGCTAAACTTTAAACTTTAAATGTTTATTTATACTACTTTACATTTGTAGATGATTTGAATGTAGTATCAAAGATGTCTGTGACAATTAGAGAAAAGTCAGAAAATATTTTTTCTTGTAATTCTTGAAAGTATCAGCTCATTTGCCAAAGTGTAGGGGAGTGGTTGTCAATTCATCTTGGACTACAAAAAGATACTGTGAACAAAAGCTTGCAGTTTAGCAACTGTTTTGGTTACAGCTATATACCTTAGTATAGCATAAAACAAGCCCTGAGACACACACAAATGAGGGCCATTCAAGAAATAAAAGAACCAGCCCTGTTACATACAGTATATAAGATGACAGTGACTGACACTAAACCCATTATATGTTAATGGAATGGGAATACACCACTACTTCCTTATGTATAGCATGACTCATATAAAACATACTTGAAATGGATTATGGGAAATAGAAAGACTTGAAGAACAATAAGATCGCACTGATATATTGGAGATAGAGAGGGGGTATACTTAGGGATTCACTGTGTTCTGTTCTCTTCTATGACATTTTCTGTGCCCTCAGCAAAGCATTATGTAAGCTCTGCCCATCTTTACATATAATTTCAGAAATGTATAGCCATCTTCCTTCCAGTCATTGATATTTTAATTCAACAGCAGTGCTTAACTGTCATTTGCAAAAGCTGATGTTGTTATCTGAGGAATAATGTGTTTTTCCTCCATATCTTGTATAATACGTGGAAGAAGCTTTATTTTCTCTTTACAATGTTTAAAGGAGGATTTTTTTTGTTATTTATTTGTAAACCAGGTAAACATATTAGGTACAAGTGCCTCTTTTCAGGGGCAACCATGGGCTATTATCTGCTTAAGTGCCTTGATCAGTCACACAATAATCAGCTGCAGAGGAGGGAATCAAACCTAGGCATACTGGAAGAAGTTTATCAGCAGTAAATAGCCTGAATTCTCAGTGCTAAACTGTCTCATACATGATTAATGGAATCCAGGCAGTGATTGCTCTGTCACTACAAAACATGTACACAGAATAGTACAAAATGTCTTTACCTACTTTGTAAATTATGTAACAGTTATATTAAACACTGCCATACAGCACATCTGAGTAAAATTACTCTTCAAACTAATGTGGCTGTGAAAGATTTTTGTCTTCTTTACAAACAGCATGACTGTTTAGATTAGCAACAAATTTGAGTAATATTGTAGAACTGCTATCCCTTTATGAGCTGTACTGATAGTAGTAACTATCTAATACACTCAACTAAAGTTTATCAGATGGCTATAAATTATAAAGGTATTTATCAAGTGCATAACCTTCCATGCAACAACCCAGGTATCCCTTTCAGCAATGTTCTGTACAGAAGTACATTGTCCTGTTTACCTGTTTCCACCCTCAATGTGAATTACAATAATCTGTAACCTGTCAGCTCACTTAAATTAATTAAATGTTGGCTTTTCATGTACTATTAATAGCAGATGTGAGTAGCACTGAATATTAATCTTTACGATTACTTGTTTCAGTAAAATAATATGTAATAACCTTATAATGATGCTTATAAGTCGATCCTTGGCAGACAAGCAGATTTGCACTCTGCCTTCATTCAGTATGTGTGTTAATTAAGATGGTAGACCATGCTGAAAATAATCTGCTGTAATTAGTGTGAATAAAGGTGTTGGTGTTTTACATTTCTAATGCTGTAGGCAATGAGTCCTTGGCACACCAAATTATTTGCTTCACTCTTCACAAAGCAACACATGTTCTTTGAATAAATATGTAATATCTGTAGGAATACACTTATTTTGGAAATAGACTATAAATAACAAATCTGTGTATCATATGTCTTATTTATATTACAAAAATGCTATGTCTTGTCCTCTGCGTCTTGTGTTTTTGTGCTGTAGTTTTTATGCCAGTAGTATAGGTTCATGTGTCATCATCCTACAGTACTGATGTTACAACAATAACATAAAGAACTGTAGTGTATCATCATGGTCCTCATGCAACCTAACATAAAATCTGTCCATCTGTATTCACTGACTTCTTTCATTTATTTAAAATGTTGTGACCCTGATGCTTTGGAGGCTATAAAAATATCTGCAGAATGCAAATTTGTGTATTCGTATGTGACTGAGGAGTGAACTTACCCACTGGAATGGAATTTTTGGACTAAAAAAATGCCTACAATGTCAGCCCTAATGTAGGTGTGGCATCACAGACCCTATTTAGTGAAAGCAAATTTACATTTTTATCATTATTAAATAAAACCTCTTCCAGTGTTTGCAGATGTGCTCATCAAACACTTTGACTGCTAAATGAGACTTTAAAACTGCCTGACAGGCTTTTGTTCTTCAAAGTGCAGTCATTCAAGACATAGTTAAATATATTCACTTGTTTATTAATCAAAAGCATTCATTTTATGGCTATTAACATATATATGCCATGTTAAATCTTCTAGTACAGTTTCATATTAAAACCTGCTGCAATCAAGTGTTGATGAAGATGGCCTGTAGTTAAAAGATGCATGTTTTTAAGGGCTGAATAAAAACACTGAACAGAGTTTGGAATCTTAGTAAATATGCTTGCATTCTTTGGCATCTGTTTACGTAAGACAGTGCAAATTGAAGTTATATATAGAAAGAGTCAAAGGAATATCTTGTTGATTGCTATGTAATAAAATCAACTTGCCTTTTAGAGCAAGACTGTGATTTCAGCATTGTGAAGCATCACCATATTCATTTTTTTAAAAATGTTGCATTGTTAAATAAATGCATTTTTTGAAATGATTTGATAAACTACAGAATAGCTGCTAAGGCAGCAGATATTAGCCTGCAATGTATAAAACAAACAGGGTTTTGTGATTACTAAGACACCTTCTGTAAACTGCCAATAAATTTGAACTTAGAATTTCACAAATATGTCCTGGTGTTCCATCGTGTCTGTTCCACATGTTAAAATATAGTATGAGTTTTCTTGATGTACTTCTTATGCATTTAGGGATGCCAAATAAGAATCTGTTAAAAGGTAATTTATAAATAAGAAACAGGTCTACTCCTAAGCTAAATAAAGATCACTTAATTTCTAACTTGATCAGAAAGTGCAATTTGCAATATAAATATCTGGAAGCACACTGTGTTTATTTCTTGAATACAAGCAGATCTACATTTTTCTATGAGTACTTCATCTGAATCTTTTCTTTTGCATTGTACTGGGCAGATTTACCTACTGACATTAATGCAGCATTACTCTGCATGTTTTAAGTAACTCACTTTTAAGAATGAACTTCACGTCTGGTAATAACAAAGAAGTAGACTTGATTACCCAATGGCATGCTGTACGTGGAACATGTGGTACACCTATTGTGTAGCACCACCTTTTCGGACGGTCAGTGTAGGGCATTTGTTTGAGGCCAGTAATCCTCTTTGTAAGGTACTTCTGTGGCCTTTCCAGCTGCTGCAGATGTCTTGTGAGGTGCATTCCAAAAGGGGTGTTGTACTCTATAATGGGTCTAATGAGTGTCAAGTAGAGGGGAACATTGACCTCTTTTTTCCTGGATGAGAACCCTTTCAAATCCTCCTGTAGGAGATTTAGGGTATTGCTCAGAATTCAAAAGAAAGGCAATGACAATGGCATATAGTGTACCTGTGATGTAGCAAATGGCTAAGAAAGAAAAGAAACACCTCAGCATAATAACACAATGGGCCAAATTCAGGAAGCCTCCGTGTAAGAGTTATAACTCTTACAAGGAGGCTGCAGTGAAACTGTGTGATGTCAGCATGTCATGCATATGCCTGAGGTGCATGAGGCATGCTGAATCACACTAGCAACTCTTACACGGTCCGTGTAAGAGAGTAGGGGGCGTGTCTGTAGGCTAAGCCCTGCAAGCGGACACGCCCCTGGAAGACTAGAATGGCTGAAAGTAAACAGCCACGAGAGAGGCCATGGAAATGTGAATAAACACACTACACAACACATGCCCCGATAGACCATCACTGTATAAAGTGAAGAGATGTTATAAAATTAAATTAAAACCTTTTTTTTTTTTTAAACCCCGTAAATGTTTGCTACTGTGTGCGCCCGTGTGCGCGGGTGTGCTACTAGCGCAATCACAGTTAGCAGTCAGTGGAAAAGGATATAAGAACTAAATATGCAAAGTAAGCCAAGAAGTAATAGCTTAGTGGTAGAGTTGCCAGCCTAAGAGTAGGCAGGCAGGGTTCGAGCCCCCACAACAACCTTTTTTTTTTTTGTAAATAAGCACTAAAAAGCCCCCTGACAGTATTGTACAAATGTAAATGTATTCTCTTTTGTAAAATGGAATGAAATGGAGCATATATTCCGAAGTAACACAATAATAAAAATAGTCAGAAATGTACTGATAGCTAAGCTGCTGTGAGACGGAGTGCCTGTAGCTGAGTAGTGTTTAAAAAGCTGCAAACTGCATGCCCGTTGCTAAGCACCGGTTTAATAGGCTGAAACCGTTTGCAACTAGCTGTGCTTAGCTGAATATGTGTGTCACTAGCCAATTAAGGTTTATCCCAGCGCACACCGTTTGCGCGCCGCTCCCACAAGCTAACTGCCAGTGCGCATGCGTTACCTCCTTGCAAACGAGCGCAGACCTGGTTTTAAGTGCTTAAAAGTGCTTTTGGCATGTTTGATTGACAGGTCCTCAACTCATATCTTTCAGGAAAATCAAAAATCAGTTGTCAGATTCGAACCCAGGATACCATGCACTAGAGTCAAGGTGCTAAACCACTAAGCCATGACAGCAATACCTAGAAAGGCAGAAATAGCATATATATGGGATAAAATCCAGAATGGAGCATGATAAAGCATTTCCAGTGAAGTAGATACAATTCCAAAACGGCCAATCAGAGAAATGTGTGGGAAAAGTGGCATATATAAGCCCCATAGGCGGGAATACACAGCAGAAACTATTGTAGAACAGACCTGCAGTTAGAATGAGTGGAGTAGGTGAGGGACGTTACTTTCGAGCACAGCGTTGGGGCGTTGAGGAGTCCAGATACATGGTCTGGCTCCTTGTCCATCATCACGAGGCCCAACTCATGCAGGGCCAGGTCTCATGGGGAGTGTATAGGGCAGAGGCATGGGACCAGTTGGCTCGTGATCTGACCAGTGCTACTGGCATTCCACACACTGGTGAGCAGGTCCGTCACCACCATGCGGACCCGAAGCAATGCAAGCAAGACCAGTTGACCGAATGGATCCAGGAGGCCCGGATATGCCCAACACCCCACTACTGAGTAAGTTACATTTTGCTTATGTATGTAAGTGATTTCAACTGGCCGATACCATGGAGATGTGTAGTCCAATATTACTTCTTTCAGATTACAGCTGCAGGTGTCCGCTCTGCGAATCGCGAGATGTATGGCCGTAGGCTGGTGCGGGCGCCACCATGCAGGTTAGTAACCCCACCCATTACTTGTAAATAAATATTGTACTGTAGCATGTATCAGAACACTGCAGTGTATTGATTAAAAGTAATATAATGTGCAAGCAGGAATTGTAAGTCTGCAGGTATGGCTGCAACAAGTTCATCAGTATGCAAGTGTAACTGGAAATATAATTGATATAATTAAACAGTGCTGTAATACAGATGTCCCACCATGAATTAAATATAGTGTAACCTGCAGTAGTCCCAAGAGTACAGCTTTAGAATCTGAGGTAGTCATATGTGAGATATATCCCCTGTTGAAATGCTGAATCATGACAGAAGTGAGGCTGTTGGAAAGTGTTTGAATCACCACCAGTCTAACATGTGAACAAAGCCTAGAAGTACCAACCTGAACTGTGAAGTTGCAGGATGTGTGAGAGTGACAGAAAGGGTCATGTATGAATAAATAAAGTAGTAATAACCCCTGAATATAGTAGCCCCAGTGTGTTTCTACAGAACTAAATGCATGTGGGAAGTACAACTTAATATCCCAAACTGATTTCAGTGTGTCAGAATCTGGAATGTCTAGGCCAAATGCTGTATATGGTGATCACAGTAAACAATTTGCAGATAGAATGAATTATTATCTGACAGACTAAACAGCCAAAGTTGTCCCCTGTCCTGTCATCAAAGTGTAGCAGGATGATGTATCTGATCAAATTCAAAATAAGTAGGATAGTGATGTATTTGTAACAGGTGTAGCTTGACAGTCAAATAAAATTTATTTTGAAACATCAGCCTCAACTTAATTGTGTACCTATTACAAATGTAAATCAATGTGTAACATATGAATGTGTCATCACTTTCTATCTCCGCCCAACCCTATAATTCCATATAACAACACTCACTAAATAATGGTATGTGAACATTTCATTAATCATGGACATTTGTCCGTTTCAAAAATATATGCATGTCTGTTCGTGCATGTGCCCTGTTCATACCTGCAAATCTGATGGCCTGTTGCCATTAATCAACCCTGCATGTTGTTTGACTGTGTATTTCTGTTCAAATAATGCATGTGATATTGATATGCCCCTTGTTCAATGGTGTTAATATCTGGGTGTTTGTTTGATGGGAATACCAATGCATGCTGTTACAACTAATCTGAATGGAATAAAATGCCACTAACCCAAACTAACATAACAACTCACAAACCTAGAACGCTTGGGAAGGCGGGTCCCAGCTGACCCACCTCTCCCACCTCAGCTGGCGCCTGCACCTGGCACTAGTGCCCAGGCTGGACCCCCCTCCGGTGGCCCTGTGCCACCTTCGGGTGGAAGCGCTGCAGGGGATGGGGCCGGTCCCCCCTCTGCAAGTGTGGCCGGAGGGGTTCATCCACTCACCCTCCGCGGTGTCCGGTCTGTGGTGCGAAGGGAGATCCAAGACACTGTTCTTGGGCCCCTACGCCAGCTTGAGGCTCGTGTGGCACAGCTAACGGCCCCGGCCGTTGCCCGCCTACACAGCCCCAGCACAGCCCGTCCTGGGCTGTGAAGGAACAGTGGCAACTGCCTATGGGTGGGGATATCAGTTCCACTGTTGCCATCTGTGGGCTCATGCATCTTGGAAATCCCAACCTCCATCCCAGTCAATTGTGTAACCCCCACGTGTGTCATACACCGCCCTGTATGCGTCTTGTCTGTCTTGTCTGTTAACCTACCCAACCTACCTCCCAGCTATACCGACTTCCTTCACCTGACATACCACTCTCACCTGAAAAAAAAAGGGCACTCTGTACCCACAAAAAATTACGCCCCATACATAGCTGTCCATGTCGCACACATGTCTGCTTGACATTGAAACAGTTAATTACAATTGGCTCTACAACAAATATTAATGTTGTCCTGACACCTCTCTCAGGGGTGAAAGGTTTCCAATGTCTCACCAAAATACATGGAAATGCACAGCTGTTGCTGCCAAAAACATGGGCATCTATGGGCCTTACCTACATCCCTCCTGCAAATCCCACGCTTGTTTCCCTACTGTCTTACCCTCTTTGTGACCCCTTTTCACCACTTTCCTGTCACCCCTTTTTCTTTTCTTTCAAAGAACTTAGCGGAGATGTGCGCTAGTGTTAGCGGAGCACACCGCCTGTGCTGATGCGTGAGCTCCGCGCAAACGAGCGCAGACCTGGTTTAGTGCTTAAAAGTGCCTTTATGGCACTTTGATTGACAGGTCCTGTACTCAGTTTGAAAGTTTGCAAAGAAAAATAAATTCCCACTGTCAGTCTCGAACCCAGGACCTTGGTAACATTAGTCTGTATGACCTACCATTAAGCCATGCCTGCTTTACAAGAGCACAGTGCTAAAATAAATATAACATGTAATAGTAGGAATCAGTATAAAGGCAATATAGGAGATGTACTATCCAAAGCATGTCAGGTAGAGTTTTAATGGCCAAATTACTGGATTCCCATACTAGTTCAGTGTGAACAAAAACAGCCCTGCTACCTGTTAGCTTGTACATAGTAACGTAAGGTAATGTACATATGTGAAGGTATGTATATCTACACATACATATATATAAATATATATTAATACATATGAAATATAGTTGTAGGTCTCAGTAGCCATACACAATCACTACAGGAAACAGTGAAGATATATGCAGCAACCAGAATCTGCAACACAGCCTGGCTCCTGTGAGACCTACTAACCCCTTTAACTGCTTAAAGGTGCCTCCAGCACTTTGATTGATAGGCCCTATACTCAACTCAAAAGCAGAATATGAGCATATTAGTAGGCCCTACCACAAGACCATTGTAACACTAGTCTGTATGACCTACCACTAAGCCATGACTCTCATACAGGAATATAGTGCTAAATAAGTGGAACATGTAATAGTAGGAATGAAGATAAAGGCAATATAGTATGTCTACTACCCAAAGCATGTCATGCAGACTTTTATAGTCCCAATTACTGGATTCCCATACTAGTGTAGTGTTAACAGAAACAGCCCTGCTAATTGTTAGCTTGTACCCAGTAATGTCAGCTAATGTACATATATGAAAGTATGTATATGTACACAGATATATATATATATTTATATAGCAATACATATGACATATAGTTGTAGGTGTCAGTATGCATACACACTCACTACAGGAACAGGCAAGATAAATGCAGCAACCTGAATCTACAACACAGCATGAAGCATGGGAGATGTACTAACCTTCACACTCACAAAACACTGTCAACAGCATACCAGCATGGTCCACGCCCTACAATCTGAAAGGGCAACACCTATCTCACATACCCTTTTATAGCAGTGTCCTGAAATCACAGTGAGACATGCAATCAGTACACACCCAGCTGCATGCAATTAGCAAATGCTGCCTTACAATTGGTGCAGAGGCCATCACATGGACCTATGCAGATACCTACAAAAGCACTGAGTACCCACACTACACTCACGCAATACATTCATTGCACAAACACTACGGAGAAAGAGAGAGAGAGAGACAGAGAAAACAACCAAACAAATATTAGGACTGCCAGCAGCAAAGCAGCAGCAAGCAGCAAGCAGCAAGGAGCAAGCAGCAAGCAGCACCACTGGCACAGCAACAGCTGCCACAAACACAGGTAATGCAAAGTAGCAGGTTAATCCTGTGTATACTGTGACACCTCCAAATGTATCATAGTTCACTATCTATAGGTATGTCCATGAGATAGGTTGTGTACATAGTCATGAAATATAAACATATGTAATATTGTTGTACATGTGGGCCATAACTAACACTTCCATAGCTTAGAACACAAGGCCAGTTGTGCATATGATGCAGTAGTTCCCAGGGTCAGTAGAGGTTCCTCCTCATTGGTGTGGGACCACTGTGTATGTATGGCACTGTTCAGGTACATATCCTGTAGTATGGCCAGGGATTAATATCAGTCTGTCATGTGGTGCTATGTCCTCCAGGGGTGAATGTAGCACACATCCAGGGATACCATTTTGTAACAGTGATGATATGTGTTCTGCAATGATGAGGGTGGCTCTCACCTGGACATGTGAGAGGATATGGAGGTTACAGTCATCTGGGATAACTAATAACACATGTGTAGGACAATGGGGGGGTACCTGCACCTAAACTGTCTGCAACAATGTTGCCAATATCTGTGCATTTGGTGAATGTGAAGCATCTTAACACTGCAGACAACAGATGCCTTCCCGTCATGTGAATCTGCCCTGTGCTGCAGTAGCCTCCTACTATTGTTATACAATATGCCTGTATCTGTAGTCCACTGGACAGGATTAATAAGTGGTGTGCAGTTGTTCTGGGTTAGATATCTGTGTGCACAGCACATGCAGTATGTGGGATGTCTGTGGTAAGCATATGCAAAGGTGCTGGCGGTGTGTGTTGTGGCTTCCACTGGCCCAGTGGGCTGCATGGATAGCATCACTGTCATAACTACTGAATAACTGTGTAATTACATGCATACATAGCAAGGTAGTGTACTGTGCTTGTGGTGTTGTTCGGATATGTATATCCAGGCTGAGTAATGTGTGTCCACATCACAGGTTTAGATGGCAACACACATCCAGTATGTATGGATGAACACCCAGAATGTGTCAGACGTGTCACCTGTGCAGAAGTATCTGGCCATTACCTGTGCATCCCCCACAACACACACACATGCAACATATGGCAGAAGTACTATAGCAGTACACACATGTTCATAGGTTCATACTAGGCTATCTGCCCGAGGGCATTTACAAGCCTAGCCCATCGTTTTGTGGCTTACGCCACCCCTTTAGTATGGGGAACTATACCCATTATTTTGCTGTGCCTCTGTCGAGCAGTGACACTGAGGTAATCCCTGGGGTATATCTGCGATCTCCCATCCATTGGTCAAGATTTCTCTTGAACAAGGCCAGCGAGGTGCTCTGCCTCACATATACCGGGATTTTGTTCCACAGCATAGGGAGTCTTTGGGTGATGAATCTATCCCTCCAGCACGTCCTATTAATAGCCGTGTCGCGGTTTAAGTCTCCCGCCCTTGTGGCTCTGATGGATCCAGATTATTTGAGGTGAAGCATATTCATCAAATCTGGGTTTGACATGGCCTTGTATGTTAGGCAAAGGTCACCTCTGAGCAAGCGGTAAGCGACTGAATAGAACATACATGGACATGCTGGAGGGGCATATTCCTAACCGAGAGGCTCCCTTCAGTCTGTAATGAGCTCGAACAGTTGAGAATGAACAGTTCATAGGTTCATACTAGGCTATTTGCCCTAGGGCATTGGTAAGCCTAGTAGAATGTGTTTGTCTTTTGCCACCCAATTACAAATTATGCTGCTATGCCCTTGTCCGACTTTAGTATACTGTGCCTCTGTCTAACAGTGACATAGAAGTGATACCTGGGGTACAACTATGATCTCCATCCACTCATCCAGATTCCTATGGAAGAGAGTCAATGAGGGACTCTGCCTAACCAGTAGTGTGAGCTCATTACAGAGTGAAGGGAGCCTCTCAGTTAGGAATATGCCCCTCCAGCATGTCCATGTATGTCAGTGCTGAGGTCCAGCTCTCCTGAGCATGTGGCTGTATGGGACTCTGATTGCCTGAGGTGCATCACGTTCATAACTGCTAGGTAGGACATGGCTGTATATGGCACGGACAGATTGCCTCTGAACAGGCAGTATGCCACTGAGTCCAGCTGGATTCACTTTACCTGGGCAGCATATGACATCTGTGTGAGCCATTGCATCCCCTTGATGATGTACTGTTGTCCTGTACCAGTTGCTGTAGGTGTCTGGTTAGGTACATCCCAAAAGGTGCATTGTACGCAATTATAGGCCTGATGATGGATGAGTAAAGAGGCACAATGACCTCCCCTGCCATACATGTGAATCACTCATGATTAGCTGGGCTATATAACATGTCTGTCAATCCACGTTGGCCATGTGGTAGACAAATGACAGACCGCTACAATGTTTCTTCCCCAGGTCCCCAACTACGTCTTCTGTACTCAATGGCCTAACACCTATGTTGTACTGTGCCACCAATGTGGAGGCGTGGGAATCTGCATTGAATATTGATACTCCCCCTCCCTTGTTCAAGTGTTGGGGCCGACAAGAATGGTAACAGCTAGAACGTGGTAGTACTGGTGTGCTCCTGTGAAACCTGAAACAGGTTCATGTTACTGCACACATATCGATGTCCAGAATGCTAGGTAGGGTTTTGAGTGCGTGCATCCTTGGGTCTAGACGTCCAGTGTTGAGTAGCATCACTCTTACTTCCTCATCCTTTGTGATACAAATGGATGTGGGTTTGCCTTATGAGCCTTGCCTAATACAGGCACTATGGGTGTAGCAGGAGGCTCCGCCAAATGTCAATAGGACTGTGGTGACAGGTGCAAGCTGTCCCTAGAAAAGCATACCACCCCAAGATGGCAGGCATTGGCACACCTGTGAATGACACCAGTATGTCAGTCAATTGTTGGAAGGGATCATCGTGCCTTGATATTGTGGCATCGTTCTAGGTGAGGGTAGGATGCTACTCAAGGTCAGGGTCAAACTGTCTCAGGCTACGTGTTCAGAGAGCTCTGTAATGTCTCATGTCATGTAGTCCAGGGAGGAATGTGTCAGGCCATTCACAGCAGCATGGACATTGACTGAGTCATACCTGTACCTGCCTTCGGGTTACCTGAGTGTTTGTGTTATGTGGCAGGTCATAGTGCCTGACAGGCTGCACACCGTGACCCTCACCTCGTTAAGCCTGGTGAACGTGATGTGAGTGTGCCTGATGATAGAGGCACCTAGTACAGGTGTATGAGGTGTGTTGTTAACTGTTAATGGCTGTGAGTGTTCAGCACATTGGCTTTGTGTGATATGTGTTGCACATGTTCGCTTGTGTGGTAGTGGTTGCCTGGATGTCTGCTTAGGAGGTCTCTGCTGCATAGGCAGAGCTGTGGTCTGAGCCTACAAGTATGATCATGTGTGATCATGTGTTAGGTCCGCTGTTGTGGTAGGTCTACGTGAGACTGGAAGTGTAGTGAGTGATCCCCTTTGCCACCTGACTGGTTATGGCGGTATTGAGTAGACAGAGCCTAGCCTCCAGTCTGGTATATGGTTGCATCACTCACATGAGTTTGAATTTGTTGTTAGGAGGAGGGGTTGTCTGTGTACATGCATCTGTTCTAACATTGTCTCTGGAGTACCACACTCACCAGCTGGACTGGGAGGGAACTGACAACTGACCTCTGGACATGCTAGAATACTATTGTGAACTCTGTAATCACTAATGATTGAAAACAAGGTCCAGTGGGGAGTGAGGGTGTACTGACATTACCTACAACTGCTGACTGATATAAAAGTGTCAGTGAGCAAATGCCAGGTAACCTAAGTGCAATCTGTCACAATTAAGTAAATGCAACAATGACAAGCAGTCACTTGCTGTCATGTGTAACATGGAAGTACGTACAGTAAGCAATGCAGATATCAGTAGTGAGTCACAGATGTGTTGAGAAGATGTGTACTATGTGGAAGTAGCATACCAGTGAAATAACAAGCTAACAGATAACAAGCATATAAACAAAGGTAGATCCAGGAGGCCTGGATGTAGTGTTTGCTACAACAAACAAGGTGTAGCAATGTCAGTAAGATACAGCTCAGATATGCAGGCACTATAAACCTGAAACCAGATGTCCCCAGCTATGAATGGCAGAGTACAGCCTATTGCCACACACGAGTGCAGACCACAAACCTCGTTAATGTTAAATAACTGGCCTGAAGGCCAACTGCCCATACCAGAAGTAATACACTTGTACACTGGGCCCACAATCAGCAGTTCCCAACTTCAATGGATAAAAGATATGTGTCCTGCCACCACAGTGCTTGCCACCAACCTCCCTAATGTAAAACAACCGGTCTGAAGGCCAAGTACTTAGTACAAATGACATAGAATGATAGCTACACTGTAATCAGGTTTTAACCAAGCAGTAATAAGTAGAAGTTAACACTCCCTGTATAGAATGTGTACCATGTATTGTTGAGATACTATGCTGATAACCTGTTTGTGTACCTTTCCAGATAGACATGGCACCAAAAAGGAATCCTGCCTACTCTGCTGCAGAGGATGACGTGATCCACCAGAGCCTGGTGCGTGACTATGCCATCCTGTTCTCACGCACCACCCAGAATCAGCAGGAGAGGTCTGCACTGTGGCAAAACCTCGTTAGCAGGATAAATGATGTTGGCATGCATGATAGAACATATGAGCAGGTGAGACATCACTGCAGTGATTTGATAAGAAATGTCCGCCAGCGTGCTGCAGATATCCGCAGGCAACAGGTTGCCACAGGTGGGGGGGTGGCCACACATCCCCTCCCTCACCAGACAGGAGGGGCTACTGCTAAGTGTTGTGGATCCAGCCCCAGAACAACAGCAACAATCATACATCCTGATGGAGGTTGGATCCACACAGCAGCAAGACAGCGAGCGTGCAGGTAAGATGCCATATTCATTTATTGTTATTACTTTTACATTTGTTGACCCAGATAGTCTAGCTGGATATAAGTTCATTTTCAGTAGAGGCCTGTGGAGAAAAGCTCCACACATAACGTAATAAAGGCAGACAGACAAGTTGTTAATACAGACAGCCAACATAATAGAATTGTACACCAGCATGTTAATTAAATCAACATACATGTAAGGAAGTCAAACAGTTTAGAGTCATACACAATGTACCGTTGGTTTCAAAGCAATCCTACCTAAAGCATAATGGTTATGCAATAAGGCAAAAGCCATATACATAATAGTTAGGGCTCAGAAGGGTAGAGAAGTAGAAGGAGTATGACAGATACAATGATATGGAAGAGGCAGGAGTCAAGAAGGGAAGTGAGGAAAAGAAGGAAGACAGTCAAGAGGAGGTGGGAGGGATGGGAGAAGTAGGTCAGAGCATAGAAGGACATCAAGGTGAAAGAAACAGGGTAGAAGCTAGTTTCTATGCACAATGAGGGGTTAAAGGTGAAGAGAGGGTAGGGAGAGGGACGTTAGCCTGGACTCCAAGAAGAACAAAGCCAGTGGTTTTGGAAGTACAGTTTGAGTTGACGTTTGAAGAGAGGTAAGGGTGAGATTAGAGTTAACTCCTGGTATGTACATATGACTGTTCTGTACGCTGTTACTTCATGCACGCATAAGGTGTGCATGTGGTATGTATCTGTCATCATGATATATATACAGACATGATGTGCAGCTGATGTGTATAAGTGAATTAGTGTACTACTGTACTGTATCATGTGCAAAACGAATGGCACACATGTGCCCACTGACATTACTCTCTTCACACTTCCAGGTCCCTCCCATCTAGCAATGAGGCAGGCCATACATGCTGGTGAGTCTTTTAACATTATCTGTAAAACAATTTATAAAACTAGGAAGAGTAGTGTAACTCTGTAGTAGACATGCTGGTGACTGTGTTCACAATAACTGTAATTGACAGGTAGTAAATTGAGTAGTGTAACACGGTACTGATGTGTGTGTTTACTGTGGGGTGTGCATGTGTGCAAGTGTGCCTGTGCCCAAGTGTGCATGTGTGTTAGTGTCCATGAGTGCATGTGTCCATTTCTGAATGTGTGCATTAGTATTGAAGTGCATCTCTTTCAAATATGTATTGAGACTGTAATCTGTGTTCCATGTTTTCCTCCGTAGGTTCTGGTGCTGCTCTGGTGACCTGCAGCAGGGAACCTGAATCTTGTGCCCCAGGTACTGATGATGATGAAATGTCTGTAATGGTGCAGGAAGGTGTGTCTGGGTCCGCCATTGGTCAGCCAATTGACAGTACACAGCTTTCAACCCGTCAACGCGCACAGTCATCCTGCCGTTACATCCTTTGTCACCATTGTCCCTAGGTGATGGACAGTCAGCAGTGGGCATAGATCAGGGTAATGTGGTACCTGTGGTACATGCATCCCCACAAGGCAGCCATGAGCAGGGCCTCCAATGGTACCACGCAGACAGTCACCCATGGGTTCTCGGGGGCATCTGTGGCGCACTGCCACTGGCCGACGTGCCCAAGGAGGTATGTCAACCTCCACTATGTTTAGAACTGTCATGCAGGCACAGGCATGTATGGAAAGGTACACCAGACAGGGTCTGAGGAGCTGAGAGCATGTCACATAGCCATGACAGACGGCATGCGTGATGTTGCGAATGCTATCCGTGAACTTCACAGATGTCGCTGACAGACGTTGTGGGGCATAGAACAGCTGCTCCACAACCAGATGTCCATGGGCCAGGGCGATGGTGTGCATTTGCGACGCCGACATGGCGTATGCCAGCAAGAGCACCAGCTGGCAGTGGCCACGACGACAACAGGCCCACTGCTCAAGTGCCAGCACCAGCCCCAGCAATGCTGGGTCTGTGCTGTCATCCAGACGCCCCAGGAGACCACGTGCACGTGGCTCTGGACAGTCCCAACAGGGAACTGTGTCCAGTCAACACACCCCTGCTTCTGACGACAGTACCCAGTCTGGGTTAGTACCGGATACGGCCCGTAGCACCCCTGCCAGGCACAGGTACCGTGTCCGTGTCCACAGACACTGATCTGGATGACCTGACAGGTGCAGTCTGTGGCTGTCCACAAAACCCTGTACATGGCAGCCATTATGTGGGACTGTGTGCGTGCTTACACACATGCAGAAACCTAACACCTATGGCAAACACATACACACACACACTGCACCAACAACGGTCCACCCTGTACTGCTGCCCCTCACAAACACACATACACACACATGTCAATTGGTGTTACCAGTGGCCGGCTTGGGCATACCTAACCCACACCCTGTGCATATGATGACACTGTGCCACCTCCTGCATACTACAACATCGGTGCAGGTAAAGGTAAACACGTTGCTGATGCACAGGGTGACTACATAGATGTGTATAAGTAGTAACATGTTGGTAACTGTTGACTGTTGCAGTATAATTGTGTGTATATCCCAGCAGTCCTGCTGCAGTAACTGTATGAATGTCCTCAATTGTTATCTGCACCCATACTACTTAACAAAGTGTACCAGCTGCACACCATCACATGCTAACATTGACTATGGCAATGCGCATCTTGTGCTGTTATGTAGATTCAGCTACATGTATCTGTTCTGTCACACATGCATTTATACACACCCTGCTACCCACACACATGCAGACGCTCACCTGCCATTCACATTATTTATCACCCTACATGAGTAGCTGTTGATACATGACAGGTACACATTTCAGAAGTGCACTATGTTGTTTACTACTGGCATCCCCTTCTCTACCTGTACTCACAGGGTGCAGGCAACCTCATCAGTTGAAAGATGTAATGTGCATCAGGTACTGTAGTACCCTGATTGCCACATCAAACATGTTTCCCATACGGAAATGCACACACAGACACATCCCACATCCACACACTTGCCACATTCAGGCTTCAGAACACTATCTAGGTATATTCGGTACATGTGCGTGTTACAGTAGCATGTAACACTATACTGAGTACTGGCAGTTAGTTGTCTGTTGTCATGTTGTCTGTATAGAATAAAATAATTGTTTGATTATCCTACTCCGTTTTGTGGACATTACTTGAAGAAGTGTTACCTTACATGTGTTATCAGTACCACCACCTTCTGTTTTGTAGTTTTGTTTGTATAGGGTGCTATCAACATCACTGCTTGTTAAGGGTAATGACCACCCTGCAGTGTATAGCCCCATGTGGCAAAAACCACATCCCACCCCATCATTGTGCACACACACTAACCCCACCAACAGTAAAACACATACTTTCCATTTGCAAGATTCAAACCCATACCTAACTGTGCAATGACAGTAGAAACAGACACATTAGTGGAGTGTGCTATTTGCAGTAGTTGGAGAAATCTTTACTAATGCTGTACTTAGAGGGTGCTGACATCATCTGTGTGTAGGAGGAGGGATGTGCACCCTGTAGTGTGTTCTCCCAGTTGGCAAAAGGCAGTTAACCCTCCCAGCATAGTGCACACACATAAACCACACATACATTCCCTTTGCAGGATTCAAACCCCTACCTAACTACATTATGACACTGAAGAAAGATGCATTAGCAGAGCGCGCTATGCAAATTACTGGAGGACTTTACTACAGGTGATATAGTTATACAGTCCTGACATCATCAGTGTTTCAAAAGGGGGATCTGCATCCTGTACGATACTGTCACAGTTGCTAATAGGAACATTTCCCACACACACACATCGATGTGTTGGAGGTTGGCATATGTGGGGGATCCAGAACTCCAGTGTGATTAGTATATGGTTTGATTGCAACAATGAGGATATACTCCCAGTGGTGAGCAGTTTGTACTCATGTTTGTAAAGATCAGCTCTAGTATATCTGCCCCTCTTGTGGGAAGGTTGTTTACCTGTTCCATAGCCAAAGAATGTCTGATCAATGGGAACCTTAGAGCTTGGGTATTGTGGCTTGTGTAATGTTCACAGTCTATGTTTGGGTAGCTGGCATCACCCAGTATGATGGTGTTTGCAGAGTAATCTAAACTCTCCTGTGTCAGCATGAAGGCTGTGTGGGAGTCCTGAGTTTGAGAGGGTGCTGTAAGAGCTCCTCTGTGTCTCTTTCCATGTGGTCCAGGGAGGTACATCTCAGGTTGTTTGCACCAGCATGGACAATGTCTGCCTCATAGCTGTACTTGCTGTGGAGTGACCTGTGTGCCTGTGTTATGTGGCACATTCTATCACCCAACAGGTAGCTGACTGTGACCCTCACCTTGCTCTGTCTGGAGGGCGGCACGTCTGTCAACAGCTCATGTCAAGCAAGTGTACACCACTCATAAATGATGTGGAAACTTTCAAAGGCCCAAGGCCTGTTGAAAATATGGACCAGACTGCAGATACCTGTATAGAGGCATTCTGTGGACACATTCAGGAATGCATGGATCATGAAGCCACATATGAAAGCATGACCCAAATCTCCAAAGGCAGATGTCCTGGGCGCCAGACACCAGCCATAAACACACTATACAATAGAAGGATGACACCACTACATGATACAACAACCTCCCAAAATGTGAAGGCACCACTGATGAGTATTGGAAGACAACTACAGGCACCCATATGATTGTCTAAGGCCATCTTTGAGAGAGGATTCCACAAGCCACTGAGGATAATCACAAGGCTGCCTGTAGTTATGTTAGTAACCTGGGTGGTACTACCCAGATATGCTCAGAGGTAATCCAATATGTCACACAAAATATAAAACACACAGACATTGCCATCATCCTAGTGGACAGGTTCAATGCTGCCTTCTCTCCCCACCACACCAAAAGGGCAAATATGTCTCGCAGCACAGTGCTTCCCCCCCTGACATCACAGATGCTCAGGTAAGAGATGCCCTTCCCAAAGCAATAAACACTGCATCAATGGGACCAGACAGTGTCCCAGGCTGTGTCCTACATGAACCACAAGAAGAGCTACACCCAGACATAACACCACTGTTCAATCCCAGCCTTAATACACGATATGTGGCCAGAGAGTGGCATACAGCAACAGTGGTCCCTCAACATTCAGGTGGTGCCGTCACGGATCCTGGACACTACCCGCCCCATATGTCTGACTAGCTTTGTCTGCAAAGCTATGGCAAGGATCATCATGAACCTCACATATCTAGATATTGTGGACCTACAGACATGTCACCATACACAGTTTGGCTTTGTCAATGGCAAATCCTGCCTATCAAACCTGTTTGATTTCTTTGAAACAGTCACCAAGGCCACTGTCAAGGGGTAGGAAGTCCACACAGCCTACCTGGACCTTGCATAAGCCTTGGATACAATACCCCACTTGTGCATTCTAGGAAGCTCACCAGTGTACATATTAACCCCTATGTCACTATGGGTATTGCACAGTGGCTCAAGGGCAGAACACACATGGTAGAATTGCTGGAGCCATGTCAGCCTCCAACCTGGTACAAGTGGTGTCCCACAAGGCACAGCCCTAGGAGCTGTCATGTTCATTATATATTTGTCATAGGTACAGGCCAACATGGAAGTACTGTGGCTCAGCAAGTCGCAGGTGACTGCAGACCGAACACCGTAATCAACTCACCAGCTAACACACGCATCCTCCAAAAGGGACTCTTGCAAACACACGACTTGTGCCACAGCCATGGCCTCAACGTGAATGACAGAAAGAGTATAGTCATCCCTTTGTCAAACACTAAGTGACCACAACGTACTCACATATGTGTTAATCCAGTAAGTGCAGACCAAGGAATTATGGACCTTGGGGTACGAGGTTGATAGCATTCTACCATTTGACAACAACATGGACAAAGTGGTTAGGTAAGCATGTTATATGGGCCACATCATCATGGGATCCACATGTAGGCCAGCGATGGACATTGTGCTCCTTTACTCATCCCTCATCATGCCCATAATTGACTATGATGAACCTGTCGACATGCACCTTACCAGACACCTGCAGCAACTGGAGCTACCACATATGTACCTCGACAAGGGGATCAAAGTGCTCAAACAGATGCCACATACTGACTGGTTAAAGTAGCAGCAGCTCTACTCAGTGACATACTGCCTCTTCATAGGCAATCTGTGCCTGACATAGAAGGCCAGGTCATACCCTCACGTAATGGCCATGCTGCATCTCAGAATATCCAGATCCCACCAGGATACACGCTGGAAATACTTGAACCTCAGGAGTGATATACATAGGACATGGTGGAGCGGCACATTCACAACTCAGAGGCTCCCTTCATTCCTGATTATTATCCCAATAGAGGTTAGGCAGACTGACTCAGTGACTATCTTCAAGAGCGATATTAATGACTGGATGTGACATTGTAGGGTTACCCTGGGTATCACTTATGTGTCACTGTGAGAAAGAGGCACAGTATACTAACCTTGGAAAAAGGCATAGCAAGACAGATTCACAATGCATGTTGAAAGGCACACCCATTCTGGCTAGGTGGATACATGCCCTGGGCAGATATCCCTGTACGAACCTATGGACCTATGTCTCTTTTTCACCATTGGCCCTATGTGCTGTCAATCACCAATGTAATCTCAATACTCGGTAGCATGTGCAAAGGTCAGTTGTCAGTCACCTCTATGGTACAGTTGTGGAATATGTGTGTCATGTAGTAATGTCACAGCTGCCACATGTACACAGTCAACCCTATCCCCTACCCATCGATGTACATCACATGTATGAGATGGAAACACATGGCCAAACTGTAACAACAACATACAAGTCAGTCAGATGCATGGACACATATGACTCAGTCATTGTCCATGCCACCACAGCTGATGTGGGATGTCGCTCACTGGGATACATGATAGGGAACATGGAAGGGATCACTGAGCAAGAGACACAGGCTGGTAGACCCCTGACCTTGGTTGGCATCAGACCCTCACCAGGGATTCCGACAAATTACTGAATGCTAATGAATAAGTGTAGCTACAACACCCTAGCTGAATGGTTCTTAGCATGCAGTCACTGCATTGCTATGGAATACTGTCTTACCACTCCCACAACAGGTGAGAACATGCAGCTCCTGTACATCAACAACATGTAGACTTTATGCCCCAGACCAGGTGTGCATCCCTCACTACTAGGCTGATAGCATCTACATCTCACACTGTATATACACATCCCACATGCAGCACCTGCACAGAAGACCACGGTCATAATGTTACCTGTGCAAATACCATGTATTCACATGTGGCAGGCATCACACATGGTAACTATTGAAAGTCACAGGTACATATGTGTATTTGGTACACACATACATCATGTGTTCATTGCCATAACCGGTGTAATCAATGTCATGCATTATTGTGAGGGACAACCCACACACATGGGCATTCTGTGTGTGCACAACACACATGGCATGTCTGTAATCAAAAGCCATACATAATTGTGATATCATTTAGAAAGGGGTATGTGCATCCTGTAGTGTGTTTTCCCAGTTGCCAAAAGGGATATATCAATACACACTTACTCCCTTTCACACACACACTTGCTACCTGCTGGATTCAACCCCCTACCTAACTATGTTATGACACTACAGACGGACGCATTAGCACAGCGCGCTATTCGCATTACTGGGATTTTCCCCTGATATACTTATAGGGTGCTGACATCATCAGAGTTTAGAAAGTGGAATGATCATCCTGTGGTGTGTTTTCCCAGTTGCCAAAAGGGATGGTTTTTTCATACACACTTACAACCCTTCACACACACTTGCCACTTGCTGGATTCAAACCCCTACCTAACTATGTCATGACACTAGAAACAGACGCATTAGCAAAGTGCTATTTGCATTAATGGGGGATTTCTTTTCCCATGATATACTTATAGGGTGCTGACATCATCAGAGTTTAGAAAGTGGAATGATCATCCTGTGGTGTGTTTTCCCAGTTGCCAAAAGGGATGTTTCTTTCATACACACTTACCCCCCTTCACACACACTTGCCGGATTCAAACCCCTACCTATCTATGTTATGACACTACAGACGGACGCATTAGCGCAGCGCGCTATTCGCATTACTGGGGTGATTTCCTTTCCCCTGATATACTTATAGGGTGCTGACATCATCAGAGTTTAGAAAGTGGAATGATCATCCTGTGGTGTGTTTTCCCAGTTGCCAAAAGGGATGCTTCTTGCATACACACTTACCCCCCTTCATACACACTTGCCACCTGGTGGATTCAAACCCCTACCTAACTATGTTATGACACTACAGACGGACACATTAGCACAGCGCGCTATTTGCATTACTGGGGGATTTTCTTTCCCCTGATATACTTATAGGGTGCTGACATCATCAGAGTTTAGAAAGTGGAATGATCATCCTGTGGTGTGTTTTCCCAGTTGCCAAAAGGGATGGTTCTTTCATACACACTTACCCCCCTTCACACACACTTGCCACCTGCTGGATTCCAACCTCTACCTAACTATGTTATGACACTACAGATGGACGCATTAGCACGGCACGCTATTCGGATTACTGAGAGAATCCTTTCTCCAATATACTTATAGGGTGCTTACATGATCAGTGTCTAGAAAGGGGGATGAGCATCCTCTGGTGTGTTTTCACATTTGCTAGGGGTAACATTTGGACCAAGTGTGTGAGCATGCCCAGTTCAGCCTTCCCATGGCATGTTGTGTGAAAGATGTCTCATTTATCTAAGTGTGTGAGCATGCCCAGTGTGGGCTTTACATATGTTGAACTCTGCAGCCCATCACATTTGTGGATGAGTGTGACCTTCAACAAATACCTCCAGTTTATGGTTGTGTGTTCTGTGCCATGTTGTGTAGTTACTGTCCAAATGCTTTTGTGTGAACAAAAAAAGGGAAGAACTTTTCCCTCCCCGGTTTTTTCAGGGGATACCTTTTTTACCTTTTTAAAATCCTTCAAATTTTCACTTAGGCCCCTTTTTAAAAGGAGTTTTCAGTACCTTTTCCCCTTTTCCCCTACCCCCCGGGTTTGTCCCCCAAATGTTTAAACCCCTTTCCAAGTGGGGGCAAACCAAACACCCCGGGGTTTGGGTCCAGTTTGGTGGCACATTGCACAAAGGGCCCGTCCTTGGCCCCTTTTTTTCTGCCCCAAAAAAGGGAACAAGGGAGGTTTGGGAAAATTTAGGAGAGGGTCCCCTAATTGGAAATCATAAACAAAGATATTTTGGGGACTCCCGAAAATTGGGGCCCCCCCATTTTGGGTTTGGGCAAAAGGGGAAACATGTTTTGTACCCCCGGGGGTTTACCCCCTTCCCAAAAAGGTCAACCCCTTTGGGCCAAAAATTGGTTGGGGGAAAAAGGCAGTCCCCCTTTTTTAGCCCCACCTTGGCCCTTGGGAAAACCTTTTTAAAAAATTCCCCCATCAGGATTTTGGGGAAAACCCAACTAAAAAGGGGAAACCCTTTTTTCACAAGATGGGTTGCCCCCTGGCTTGGATTACCCAAAATTAGAATTGGGCACCCTTTTTGTCCCCCCCTGGTCAAGGGGCCCCCAAAAGGGCTAGTCCTTGGCCCCCCATTTTTTCAATTTCCTTCCCAGAAGGGGACAGGCCAAAATGGGAGGCCTTTAAACAAATTAAGGCAGATGACTGGAAACCCCCTGGGGCCATAGTGGCAGGGGCTTCACCACAGGGGGTTTTTTCAGGGGGGGGGTAAATTTTAACCGAACCCCGGTCCAGGGCCCGGCCCTTTTGGGGGGTGCCCAAAGGTAACTTACCCCTTCAGGGAAAAAAGGTTTTTCCCCAACACCCTTAGGTGGCCAAATTTTAAGCCAAAAAGGTTTCATGGACCTTGGGAAACCCCGGGGGAAAAATCCCATTCCCTAAATCAAATTCCCGTTGGAGGGGAAACCTTCTCATTGGCCCCCCCCGACGGTGGGGTTTTTTCCCGTTGGGGTCTTTGTTTTTGGTAACTCCCCTTTCCCTTTTAGCCGGGGTGGGGTTTAAATCCCTATTCTGGCCCCGATTCAAACAATTTCAGCAAATTTAGACCCCCCTTGGGCTGGCCCCACCTAAAGGATCGGGGAAAACCCCCCAGTGTTAGCTGCCCGTTTAAAGACACCAACTTTTCCCCTCCATACCCGGGGGCTTTTCTTTTAAAGGGGCATGTGGTTTCATGGGGGCCCCCCCTTTTTCCAAACAGAAAAATTTAATGGAACCAAAAGTTCCCACCCCAGATTTAGAAGATACCTGAACCAAATAAACCCGGGACCCCCTTCCCCCAAAGGGAAAAGTTGTTTGGGAAAAAAATGTTGGGGGGATGGGGTTATAATGAAAACCCCTAAACTGGGAAACAACCCGGTCCATTTTGGAGAAAACACCTTTTCCTGACTTTTTCAAAGGTAACTTGGGGCCTAAAACACCGGGGAAAAGGGTAACCAAAACTTTTTAGTTTGCCCGCAATTTTTTGTTTTTAACCCCCGGTTGTCAATTGGGGAAAAAAACATTATTCCCCGGGTAAAATTTCCCATTCCCACCCCTTTATTGGATTTCCCCCCTTTTCCCCAAAAAAAGTGTTTATCAACCCGCTGGGAGTTTTTCCCCATGTTTTGGTTCCTGTGGGAATAAAAAAAAAGTAAAAGCCCTGGGGCCCCTTTATTCCCGTTTCTGGGGTTCCAAAAGGTCCCTATTCAATGCTTTCCCTTGCCTTTCAGGGTTGTACCAAAGGTGGGAACATGGGGCCCCCTTGGGGTTCCACGGGCCCTGGCTTTTTTTCCCCACAAGCTTCCCCCTTTTTGGAAAGATATGGGGGAGCTGGACTCTTTTTAACAGACACATTACATGGTTTTTCCCCCCTGTTTATTTTCCGGGAGGTCCCGTTTTGGACCCTTTACCCAAAAATTCCTGGATGGGTTTTCAAAAGGGAACCCCAAAAAGGGGCTTTTTTGTGGTTTATTTCTAATGCCCGAAAAAAGAATTAACTTTTCAGCCCCCGAAGAACCTCCCCAGAGATGAGACAGATTTTAAACCTACAATACATGAAAACAGGGGCCCTCCTCCACAAAGGGGGAAAATTCCCGTTTTGGTTTTGGGGCCCCAGCCCCAAAACAAACTGTATGAAAATGGGGGGACAATGCAAGACAAGTCATTTTCCCAAAGGGGGGCAAATTTTGTCACACTAAATAGAAAAAACAATTTTTCAAAAACTGCAATTCCAAATTGGGGTAAAAACCAAAACAAAGGAAAGGTTTTAACCCCACTGGGGGTTTCCTTAGTTTTGTCCAGACACCCTTTTTAAAAACCCCCGGGTTTTGTGAGTTTGGGCAAACAAAAATATATTTGGGTTTTAACCCCCGACCCAAATTGGCAACCTTCGGCAGCTTCAGTTTCATTTCCCCTCCCTCACCCCAAAAAAGGATGTTACACTTTCCCCATGTAACCCCAAATTTTCCCTTTGCCATTAAAACCACATCAGGAAAGACAATAAAGCCCCGGGGGGCTGGTTCTCCATTGGACTAGGAAACCCAAAAAGGGGGAACCCCCAAAACAATCTTTTTAACCAGTCTTCACAGGAATTTTACCTTGAAACACTGGCAACGGCAACCAGGTTTTCCCAAACTCCAAAAGGAGTGGGCCCCACAGAACCCCTCCCCAAATCCCCACAAGGGGAACCAGCCCTTGCCAAAGATATGGGAAGTCAAGCCCTTAAAAAAACCCGACACATTTTATGACCCTACGGGCCCTTGTTCCCACCAGTTTAGGTACAGGGAGGTCCTGCCTTTTCCCCTTTGGGGACCCCCAAAAAACCACCAAAAGAAGATCAGGGTTTTTAAAAACCCGTCATTGCCCAGTAAAATCCAGCTTTGGTTAGTGTCCTCCCTACTTTCAGGGAAAGGACATAAAGGGCCCCAAAGTCCAACAGGTTTGGTGGGCCTTGTTTCCACCTTCCCCAAAAATCCAAATAAAAAAAAGCCAAAAGAAGCTGAGATTTTTTTAACCTTTTAAGGGCCCCAAAACTGTTTAGGGCATGCTGGAAGGGCCCCGGTATTTCAAGGGGGCATTCACCCCCCTTGGCAAGAGTTTACCCCCGTTCCTTTTTTGGGCAGATTTTCCCCCCACCCCGAAAACCCTTTAAAAGGAAAAACACTGGGAAACTGCCCAAAAGGCCCAAAGGCCAACCCCAAAACGGAAAACATCATGTTTTCAATTAGAAGGGGGGTCCTAAATGGGGTTCCCCTTCTAAGCAAGGGGACAATTTTCCCAAATCTATTCCGGACCCCATTACCAAAAAAAAGGGGTGGGGCCAAATAAGGCCCCCCTCACCCCATGGTTTGGGGGAAAAAATGCATGGGAGAACCAGGTCCATGACCTAAAAACCCGGTTTTTAAAGTTACATTTTCCCCCAATCAAACCCGGGATGATTGGTTTTGGGGGTTGTATCTCCCCCAATTTCCAAAATTTTTTGGGGGATTCCCTTCCACAAAAGCTGGGATCATTCATGCCCCCTCTCACGGTTCCAAATTAACACTGAAATTTCCCATGGAAAAACTGGCCCCTCCCTTTTGGGGCCCTAAAACACACATAAAAATGGGGAATGCAAACCATATACCCCCAAAGGGGGAAAACTGGGGCTCTCTCAAATGGGGGCCACAAACCCCCAAAGAAGGGAAAAAAGGGGAAAACCTTTTTTAAAACCATTCACATTTTGGGGGGTTTTTCCCTTTAAGGACCCAAAACCCTTAAAACCCCCAAAAGACACTTGAAAACCTTTTACCCGAACCCCCAGGGTGGGAGGTGGCCAACCCAAAAAATAAAAACTTTTTCCACAGGGCACCCGCACCCCCGCCCAAAAAAATTTTACCACAAAAAGTTCGGTGGCCAAACCGTAAAAACCCTTAAGGGAAAAACAATGGGCCCCAAAACACCACTTTTTTTAGGTAAAACCCCCTAGGTCCCGGGCAACATGAGGCCCCTTTTTTCCAGTTTGGAAAAAGGGAGGTCCCAGTAAGCTGCCTTTTTCGGGATGGAATCCCACCACAAATTGGCCCAAGGGGACTTTAGGGTTTCCCCCCCCCAAAATGGAAGTAACCAAAGGTTGACCCCCCCATTCCATGCTGGGGGGGGAACGAACCGGAGAAAACCTTTATCCCTGGGAAAAGAAAAGGGTCCCCGTTTGTGGCCCCGGCCAAGGTAAAACCCCGATTGGGGAGGTTTTTCCTTTCCTTTACCAAGGTATGTTCCCAAAAAAGGAAAAATGGATCAGCTGGGGGAACCCCTTAAAAAGGGGGGTCCCCCAAAGGGTCCAATGTTGCGCCTGGGTTTTCAAGCTTTGGGGAAAGGCCAAAAGGGAAATTTAAAGGGACGGGGGTTGCAAAATTGGTCCAACCCCTTTTTCTTTTTGGGCAGATATGCCTTTTAAACCCCTTGGTTTCCCTTTTTAAAAACAAGGATTAGTTCAACACCACCACCCCTTGAAAACCGGAAAGGGAAAAACCCCCTAAGGGGAATTGCTCAAGCCCAATTTAACCCAACTCACACATTTGCCCTTCTAAATAGAAACCCCGGGTCGTTTCTGGGGCCTTAAACCCGGTTCACAAGGGGGGGCCCACAGGGGACCCGGGCCCCCATTTGTTTCATATCTCTTTTTTGGAAGTCCCCACAAAAACCAAAAAGGATTTGGGTGCCCAAAATTTAAGGGGAACCCCCAAAAAACATGGTTTGGAAAAACCCCCGACACAGACCCTCCCAGGGGCCATGACCGGTAAGGGCCCCAAAACCTGGCCCCTTCATTTTAAAAAAAAGCATGCCAAACCCCTTTAAAAACCAAAGGTTAAAACCTTTCCCCCAGGGGAAACCCTGCAAACAACCCGGGGAAAGGGGAATAAATTTTTTTCCCCCACCCTTCCTATTTTGGGTTTAAATTCCAACCCCATCCCCATATTAACTGGGGTCAAATCATTTTTCCACCAAAATCTAAAACCCCAAAAACCAAGATTCATACAGTGCCCCCTTCAATTTGGTCCCAAAACCCCCAAGGGGGGGAAATCTAAACATATTTTTTACGCCCCCTGGGGTTTCCCCTGTTTTAACCCCAGAGGGGATTCCCATCAATTGGGGAACCCCGAATTAAAGGAAAATCTTCATGGGGGTCCACCCTCCCAACCCAAACCCCCAGATAAAAGGGGGCAGGGAAGATTCTCAAAAGGCCAACTTCAAAATTTTTTTGGGGGTGGGGTGGTCCCCTTTTTTAAGGGCCCCAAGGAGGGAACCCTTACCCAAAACCCGTATCACCGAAAGGGCCCTAAGGGGAAAACCTCCCAAATTTCAGGGGGGGCAGGAACCCAAAAATTGGGGGGCTTTTAACCCAGGGGAAAATAGCCCGGGGGAACCCCAGCCATAAAAAAGGCCCGGGCAACCCAAGGAAGGGCTACAACAATAGAGGTTCCCTTTGGGGAAAGGCACCCCTCCAGTATCCTGGGTTCCCCCCAATTGGGGGATGTTTTTGGAGTTCCCCTCAGGTTTTGGGGGCAATTATGAGGCCTTTTCCTATTTTGGGGAAATTTGGGGGGCTCCCCAAAGCTCCCCGGCTTGTTCCCGAAGGAAACCTGACCCCAAAACAGGCCCCAAAAACTCTTTAAGGTTTGTGCGTTTCCCCCTTTCCCCCCTGGAGGGTTGTCACCGAGGGTTTAGCCCCCAAACCCTTTTCCCCCTGGGGTGGGGAAGTCCCCAAGGCAAAAACACTTTAAACCAATTTGGGAACCGTGGTGCCCCCGGGGCCCAAACTTTAATTTGGGTAAAACACCGGGAGTTTAGGGGACCTTTTTTAATTTAGGGCCCCCCCTCAGGTTGTTTTCCCAAAGGAGTCATTACCCCGCAAAGGGGACCCCATTTCAAAAGGAATTTTTACCCAACCCCCAAAAAACTAATTAAACACTTTACAAGTGGGGCTGGGTAAAAATGGGAGGATCATAAAGGGAATTCTAAATTTGGCTTGGGGACCTTTTCAGACTTGGCCAACCATTTGGTTTTTTCGGGAGGGGGTTCCTTTTTTCTTGGTTTAATTTTCAAAACAACTCAAAGGCCTTACTTGGGGAAAGGGGTCCACCCAGCCTTAACCCTTTGACCCCGGGCCAAACTTTCCCTTTCCCCACTCGGGTTTCTTTTCCCCGCTTTAAATTTTAACCCTACAATTTTCCAGCCTGGGGGGAAATGGGAATGGCACCAGGGGAAAATTTTCCCGGTTGCCAGTTTTTAATTTTAAGCTTGTTTTTCCCAATTTTGTAAAAAGGGGGGCAGTCCTTTTTTGGGAATTTGGGGTTCGGGATTACTTTTAAAGTTTTTACCAAAACCAGGAGGTTTGGTTTCCCAAAATTTTAAAATTTTTCCCGCCCCCTGGGGAAACAATTAGTTAAAACCCCATCCCAACCGGACATCCTTTCGAAGGGCCAAACCACGGGATAACTGGTTACAAAACCATGGGCCCTTTCATTAAAAAAAAAACTTTTAAGGGCCCAAAACCCTTTAAAAAAAGGGTTAACCCTCCCTTCCCACTGGGTGGAAAATTTTAAGAAAGAGGTTTAGGGATGGGCACCCCAATTTTTACTTTCCTTTTTGTTTGGGGCACCCCCTTCCCAGGGTTGTTTGGAACCTTTACATTGGGCCCCCAAACTGGCATTTTTTTCACCTTCCCCAGTCAAATCATTGTTTCCCCCTTAAATCTTCACTCTCAGACCAATGTTGGGATTGATTCAGATTGGTAAACCCCAAAATTTAAAGGAGGTGAAAGGGGTTAAACATTTTCAAGCTTCCCTTGAAAATTAAACGGGGATTTGTTTTTGGGCTGCCCAAGGGGCCCTTCCTTTACATTCAAGGTAAAAATTAAACCCAAATTTGGGCTTTAACCTTTTAAGGACCCTTTTTTTCCATTAAACAAAAACCCCCGGGGAAAAAAAGTTTTTAATTAAATTTTTTAAATTTTCATCCAACCCAAGGCCATTGGGTGTAAAAAACACCCCTTTTTTTGGGGGCTGACATACTCTTTTTAATTTTGAAAATGGATAGTTGCAGGATACCCAAAACCTTCAGGACTGGTTTTCGGGACGCCCAAAAACCTATTTCCCTATCCTGCAAAAAGGGGTTTTAACCCCTCCGGGTAAAAGGGGTTTTAATGCCCTTTGGGAGATTTTCCCGTTCCTTTAACCAGGACTTTTCGGGGCTTCCTCTTTGGGAACTCCGGTAAGCCTTCCCGTCTGGGCCCCAAGGTTTTATTTTCCTTTCCAATCACCCTCCCCCTTCAAAAAGGTAAAATTTTCCCAGTTTTGCGGCCTGGAATTTTTTCCAAAAGGGAAAAAGGAACAAAGCCCAGATATTTTGGGGAATGAGGTTGGGTTAAAACCCAAAGTACCGAAGGTCCAGAAAGGGAAAAGGGCGAAAGCCCCAAAAAGCCAGAAAAGTTTTGGTGTAATTTTTTCCTGTTGGGGTGTGTGTTTTGTGGGTGTTGGGTGTGTTGTTGGGGTGTGTGGGGTCCCCTTTTTTGGCACCCAACCAAAACACCCCACACCCCCCCCCCCCCCCCCCCCCCCCCCCCCCCCCCCCCCCCCCCCCCCCCCCCCCCCCCCCCCCCCCCCCCCCCCCCCCCCCCCCCCTCCCCCCCCCCCCCCACCCCCCTCCCCCCCCCCCCCCCCCCCCCCCCCCCCCCCCCCCCCCCCCCCCCCACACCCCCCCCACACCCCCCCCCCCCCCCCCCCCCCCCCCCCCCCCCCCCCCCCCCCCCCCCCCCCTATTCCCCCCCCCCCCCCCAAAAAATTTGATTTAAAAACCCACACAATTTTTTTAAGGCCCAAAGGTTTTTCCCCAAAAAAAAATTTTTGGGGCCCAAATTTTTTCCTTTTTAATTTTGGGGGGCCTTTTTTTTTTTTTTTGGACAACCCCCCCCACACAAAAAAAAAAAAGAAAAAAAAACAAACCTTTTTGCCCCAACAAAAACACAACAAAAACGGGCCCACCTTTACTGTGTAGCGAGAGGGCAAGTATAGCGCCATCACAAGCTACACATTTTAAATGAAGGTGTAGATCATGAATTTTGTTTTCAAGTATTACATGTACAATGTCCTAGTATTAGAATGGGAGACATTGTTAATTTAACTGAACAATCAGAAATTAGATGGATCCTGAGATTAGGCTCGCACTGGGGATATGGTCTTAATGAACATGCTAGTGTTAAACCTATACTCAAAGGTAGAAGACTACGTTAACCCTATAGTTATTACTTTGCATGATAGTTAACCCCCTTAGGTAGTAAATTGTTTGTCAAAGTTGTATTTTTGTCGTATTTTGGTCTCATGTCTGTGTGCATATGCATGCATGTGTGGGTGCATGCATATGTGTGTACATGTGCATGCATGTGGACGTATGCACGCCTTTGTGTGCATATCATTATTGGTGAAATATCCTTGCATGCCTTTTTTAGGAAATTGTTTATTTGATGTATTGTATTGCACTCATTGCCACACAATTTTATAGGTTAGAGTATTTATAGCAGTTTAGTATTCTTTTAGAATAATTTTTAAAAATTTCTTATAGATTTTTCATTACTTTTTACTTTATATATGATACTATATGATTTTAGTATAAGCGCGTAAGCACTAGTTTAGGATGTATTTTTAATTGATGAGTGTCAATGAGTTTTTAAGGAATTTAATTGAATTATTAGTTAATTGATGCATTATATATATTGTTGGATGTTGAATTGTTAGTATGTCTGATGAAGCGGAGGTGAGCTCCATGAAGAAGCGCCATATCCTCGTTGTGAATAAACCTGTGTTTTTTATCCATTTGGAGTGAAGAAGGATTATTCGTTGTGTACGACTTAGCTGTTTATACATTTTTCACCTGCCTTGCATTTCGCTTTCCTGGGATTGTGTTTTCATATCGTTCAGTCATTGTGGTTTTGTGTTTATATATAAGATATATATATATATATATATATATATATATATATATATATATATATATATATATATATATATATATATATATATTAGCATGTCAAATGGAATTAGCTCAACTGTTCAATCTTTAAATATGATGCTTGAGTTAGAGGTTGCATCAGCAGATAACTTCATTTTTTATTAAACAGATTTGACTTTAAATGTGCTTCCCTTAGCCAATGCAAGGAATAAATTCAGTTTGAAAAGCAGTGCATTTGCAATTAAGCAGTATTTTGCCTAAGTCCTTATCCCAAGGGGAAAAAACAGTACTTTATTCAGCAAGAATTCAGCAAAGGTATTTGATCTGATATCCTTCTTGTTCTCTGTGACCCATCTATGCAATCGGTCTCAATGGTTTTCAGTGGGAATTTCTCTTTACTTCTGAATTTTCATACACACAGTATGGAGTTCTATTCAACTTCAGAATTCTAAGCCTTAGGAATCTTCTATCACCCGGATTCATGAACAGTCCGTGCAAGAATAGTCTATTCTTGCATGGACTGTTCTGTGTAGGAACACAGCAGCAGCGCGCCCCACATATTAATGAGGGTGCGCTGCTGTATTCCTATGCCTACACAATCCATGTATGAGTGCAGGGGGCGTGTATAAGTCCTGCACGGACACCTAAACATACCACCTGCACTCAGAAAGTGCCATATGGCACTTTCAAACAAGGAAGTAGCATAATATTAGAACTTGGCTCTATGCATTATTTCAGTGTCCGTGGACACTGAAACATAAAACTAAGCATGTCAGTGCCCGTGGATACTGAAATAAGGAAAAAAAAGGAAGCACACAATCCCTAAGAAGTAGCCCGCACAGTACATGACTGTCTCCGGAATGGCCACATCCCTGCCCCACATGCCTGCAACCTGCTAATAAGTATATGCAATAATTTAAAATTTCTTCTTTATTTTTTTTTTACAATAAAACGTTTAAGCACAGCGCAGCGGGTTTGCATGTCTTGGTGCTTTGCTCATCCCAACTTAAATGCTATTTGAGAGTCACATAGAATTGTGAAGGAGAAGTCTTTGTTGTGATGTAATGTAGTGGTTTGAACTCTGGTTTAGTATACAAAACATGCATGGTTCAAATCCCAGCTCTGGATTTCATGTGTGGAAGACGTTGTAAATTAATTTTTTATAAATTGGAATGATATTTGTAAGTCATATGCCTCACTTATGGTAGTGTAGGGCTGGTAAAATGCCACATGGAAATGTAAAAATATTTCTATTTATTTTTTAAATAATTGTTTGCGGCCAGCTAAGCCTGACGCAGCTCCACTGAAACTAGCTAAGGATTGCTTAAGCATGAAAATATAAACAATCCTTAGCAACTGTAAGCATTGCTTAGCTGGTTTAAGCCTTGCTAAGTGGATTTGCCCAGAGCTTAGCATAGCTTAGCATATTTAAAAATCCGCCAGTCATGGAAAAGTGTGGGAAAATGGCCTTATTTAAACCACCCACGGAGGAATACAGCCATATCTCCTCAAGTCTGATCAGGGCAGCAACAATGTCAGGCATAGGAGAGGGTGTTCACTTTTGGGTGCAACGCTGGGGCATCCAGGAGTCCAGAGTCATGGTTGGACTCCTTATCAAAGACCATGAAGCTAGACTGCTGCAAGGCCAGTACCAGGGATCCCAGTACAAACGGAGGCTTGGGACCGTATGGCACACAATCTCACCAGTGCCACTGGCATTCCTCGAACTGGTCAGCAGGTGCATCATCACTATGATGATGTAAAGCATAGAAGGGGTGAGCTCCTGGCCCAGTGGATCCAAGAGGCACTAGCGGAGGAGGTCCCAAAAGTTTGTAAGTATCCAGTCTGTGTATTTTTAAATAATTATTTAAAAATTGTTTATGTTACTGTACAGTTGTGCTTAATGTGTGTTCTTTCTGCATACAGTGCCACTGACAGGGCCATGAACTTTGATGCCCATGCACACTGCTTGGTCTGACTGCACCAAGAGTTTGGTGAGTACAGAAATATTCGTAATATCTGCTGTAATAAATCAGAAATAGTAAAGGTAGTACTGTCTGTATATATAATTGTGCTCTAACTGTACTGAATAAATGCATGTGTCAGGCTGCCAGTGTGAGAACTCAGTAGTGCCAGCTGCTGTGTAATACAGAGCTTTGTAGCAAATAAGGTACAACTGAGGAGAGGAAGAGTAGGATATGTATTAGGCTGTCTGAAAGAACCTGCTAAGAAACTGCTGTGTCAGGGCTACTGTAACAGTTACAAATGAGAAGAAGTCCTCCTGTGCAGATCATGCAGTAATACTAACTGGATTTCTGAGTTATAGAAAGTGTTGTCACGTCAAAATAATAAAGCTGACTATGACAAACTGTTGTCTTTCATTTGTCTTGCATCTGAAAAGTACAATTGTGTAGCTGCTGCAGCATGCAGTAACTGAGGTGAAGTGATTTAGCACAGACTGCAAAAGTAGTGTGTTGATTTGATTCTAAATTGGAGCATGTTTTATTAAAATGTCCAAATGTCTAGTTTTAATAATCTGCTCATATTGTGTAAACAGTAACATCAACAGTTTTTTGTTCTGATTTTTGTTGTAGTTATTATGGAAAGTAAAAAGACATTTGATAAAAAAGTAGAGTCTGTAGAAAAGTATGTACTAGACAGAAATAATGTAAACAACATACAACACTTCCCCAATAGCTCAGTCTGATAAGGGCTAGGTCTGTAGGTCCCTTTTACACACACACACACACACACACACACACACACACACACACACACACTGGTTCCCAGGACTGCTACTAACATGCCTTTCTAGTTCTACAGCTGTAAACTTGAATATTGGTAGAAATATACCTAGCTTTTTTACATTCATTTTTAATTCAAGAATGTGTTGCACAATACAGAAATGTCCTGAATTTAAGTGATAGAAACCGCTACTTCAAAATAATATTAAAATTTGTTCCCAAATTTTATGCTGTTTATATTTTCTTATTTCTCACTCAACAATTTGTGCGCTAATATATGCTTAATCACTAACAGCCTGAAATTTCACACTAATATCTGTGCTGGGTTCAACCAATTTGTGGCTATATATGGATTCATTAGTAACCAATATCATAATTACAATTAGTTTTGTTTTTGTCCAAATTGCATTATGTAAAATCAGAAATTCTTGTGAGAGTGTTGAGTTTTGTAACTCATTTTTTGTAGTTGTAATTTTAAAGAATTCCATAATTTATAAATGCATTCTTGCACCCAGGAACATGTGTAAATGGTCTGCTGTCTGATTCATAAACTGTGGGACATTTAGTGATTTTTGAATCAAATTTATGAAGTGTAGTTTGGTATAATATGCATTGTTAAATATCATCAATTGATTAAAGATCAGTTTTAAGTGATACGGATTTTAATGTTGTTAAACTTCTTACTATTCTACTGTCGTTTTGATGGCAATTTCTTCTCCAGTATTTGACAATAGAATGTTTGCATTATATTTTCTCATTATTTTATACGCTGAGGATTTATATTTTCTATCTTGTTGCAATAAGCTTCCACAGATGACCTGAACAACTAGTTCCTTTTATTTCAGAACTGGTAAAATAATTTATGGCCAACCTTTAACTGCCTCATTATAATTAAATAAGAGATGGAAGATTCATCTCTTTAAGATATTAATTACCGCTATCTTAGAAGGGGTATAACAGTCTATAGTTAATTCTTAATAAATGGATATTTTTGCCCATCAGTTCATCAGTTGATTCATCATATATTTTAAAAGATTCAAGGGAGGCAAACAAACATCACATATTTTAAAAGGTTCACATGAGGCAAACAGAGTCGAGTCACATCGTCTATATTTTGATGTTAAAAACACTCACATTACTCAATTTTATATTCAAAATGTATAGCTAACATTAATTCTTCCTATATGTTTATAATTTAGCATTTTCTATTTGGGTATCCATTTATTTTCACTATCCAAGTAAGACACTGCCTAAATCATATTGGCCTGAATCATCGTATAATACATCTCAAAATCTGCAATCCAATTTCCTCATTTTAGGAGTTTTTGCTCTTTTCATAGATATTCGCTTTTCCGTCTACAGAAATTTCCTCAGTCCTATCTGAAAAAATTTGAAAAAGGATTTCGTGATTTTAAGTTGTGCTGCTCTAAAATATATAGCATTCTGGGGAGAATGCCATTTTTATTATCGCTGCTCTTGCCATCATCGGTAGCTTCAACTTACTCCATCTTTTCAAATCCATTATTCGGTTCCAGTTGCCTTAATATTGTTGACAAAATTTCATTTCAGTTGAAAAGTCATCCCATTTATTTATTCTTCTTTATTCGTCCTATCAATAGTAGCAACATTGATTGAAAGGTAGGTGTCCTTTAGAATATTTATTTTGTTTAGTTTTTAAAATTAGTTTGTAATGAAGCAATTTTCTCAAAGTATTGTATTGGTTGTTAAGTATTTTTCTGTATTCGACACCGGTGGTACTGTATATAGCTTAACCATTCAAGAAAAAGCAGCTATCCTAACCTTCAATCCCAAGAAGTACAGGAGAATTATAAAAAACTTTACCATAGAAATAAAAGGTTCCAAATACAGATTAAAACAGTATGGGAGACAATGGCACCTGTTTTTAATCATTTTTTTAATTTGAACTTTTGAACATTCATGATTTATATAAACTAGTGTATGCATTCTTGTACATGCCATAAAATAGAAATAAAAAGTTGAGGCATATTGAATGATGATACGTTTCAAATAAATAAGCCAAATTAACTCTTATCGAATGCTTTTGAGCATCAATTATTAAAGCATATATTCGTTATTTTTATATTTTGCATAAGATAAAGAGTATGAAAGAGTTACCGTAATGTTCGTAGTCAGTAGAAACATTAATCTATTGTGAACAGATATTTTCCCCACAGGTAAAGAAATATTTGCAGAATCATTATGATGGGTATATGTATGAAATGTGTACAAATGTTCTGTTGAGCAGCCGCAGTCCTACAAATAGAAGCAGGCTAGTCATCTACACTATGTAGTCTGGCCAATACAAGCCTCTCAAGTGTCACACTGTCACAGTTTGTTTCCCCTGTTGCCAAAAAAGCTGCACCCAGATAACATCAAAAGCACACTTGCAGAACAGCAGGATAAGGAACACATTGTTACTTGTACCAGTAAGTATAACAGGTATGAGTCCCCTATACTAATGTACATAGAATTGTCATACCTTGGCCCATAGTACTCCAGTGCACATATGTACAGATGTGTATGTGCTGTAGTAGCTGAATGGCCCACATAGAGGTTAAGGGACAGCAGAACTGTAGAGTAATGAACAGCAGTGTATTGAGAAGTATCACTGAATACAGTTGTTAATGGAATTATTTCCTCTTCCCCACCACTCATCTGCTCCAAAAATTGCACAAAATGTAATATGGCTATGTTGTTACCAAAACTTACTGTTGGGACTTTTGTTCCATTTTGGTTATTATATTTAAACTGCATGCATACTAACATACCTTGTTGAATAACTATTGTTGTTGGCATGTTGCCATAAATATAACCAGCATGCTGTTGCAATACTGACTGACATTCCATTTCTGCATGTGTTCTGTTTGCCATGCCACTGTTACAATTCCATTGTTCTGGGTTAATTGAAACACCAATGCATGCTGTTTTGACTAATGTTGAAATGTTTTGTTCATGACTAACTAATACACCTTGTTAATTCTCACTCCATAGCATGTTCGAGAAGGCCGATCCTGGCAGATCCGCCTCTCCCACCCCACCTGACCAAGGCACCAGGTCCCAGCATGTATGGAACCCAACCTGGACCTCCCTCATCTGCTGGTCCTACACCACCCTCAGGTGGAACTGCTGCAGGGGACAGGGCTCGTCCTCACCCTGCATGTGGGAGTGGTGAGGATCTTGTCACCCAGTGAGAGGTCTGTGGCATGGTGCACAGTGTCCTCCATTCAGAGCTGGATGACCAACAACTGTGCCAAGTGGAGGGCAGACTGGTGCAGCTTGGGGGGCAGCTGGCCCCCCCCATCTCAGCCCCCAGCACAGCCACCTTCATGGCCG